>NW_007726518.1:561582-563524 GCF_000696425.1 Galeopterus variegatus
AGTGAGGAAGGGAAGAAGTTCTTGATAGATAGCAAAGGTCTCTGAAACCTTCTCTCCCCTTTATCAGAGACACTGTGAATTTTTTGGTCAGAGAAGTTATTTTCAGCTCCTAGTGGAGTAGAGAAGAAAATAAAATTACTAACGACCTCCCAAGAATCAGTTTTGCTTCTGTGGGCATTGACTTTTAATGCATTTTAAAAGTAAGACTTGAGTAAACTTTTTCTGTTTTTGAAAGTGGGATTTTTTTTTTGTGTTCTTTTCCCAGATTAAGATTATGCCCATGGTGTCCACTTCTCGGAGAGAAGCGAGCAGAAAGAATTCAAATTTTGGAGTTATGTGGACCTTGTTTACCCAATTTCTTAAAGTGTCAACTTTTTCAGCATGTTAATAGAATAATAATATCTATTTTCCAGGGTACTTGAGAATATGAAATAAAATAGCCCATGTGAAGTAACTAGCAGACTGCCTGGCATTTCAAAAAAGCTCAATAAATATTAGGTTCCTCCTCCTCACATCCCTCCCGTCTCAGTTTTTTGGGGCAGCTGGTGGAAAGACAATCCACAGCCAAGAAAATAAGCTTCAACATTTGCAAGATGGACGGGGAGGTGGACAAGCTGAGCCTGGGAGACCGGGGCCTTTGGCCGTTCCTAGGTCAGGGTTCTGTCTGGGGACGAACGTGAGTCAATGCTGCAGGTGGGGCCCAATTCAGACATTTCAATATATCCTTGGGTGGGTGATTCATGTCTAGGGATCATATGACTTTCAGATTCTCGAGGCAATCTCTTATCAGCCTGGAGGAGGGGTTGTAGAATCTGCTTTTCTCACTTAGGAAGTTACTGGGTCTCTGCTCATGCCTCGGAACCCCTTGCTTGAGCCAGACACATGCTCTAGTTCCTGCCCTGGTCTTTGATGTGTTCTCAGCCACTTCATTCCGGGGTTCCTGTCCCAGGGGCATTATAGGATGGGGACCATCCCAGGCAGTCACCCAAAGTTAGCATGCACCTGGATAACTGGGAGAGGTGGGTCAAAGTGCAAGTTCCTGAGCTGCCTTAGAACCAGCAGGAGGACGATTCCCAGGCAGGTTCATGGGCCTCAGTGATCTCGGGTATGGCTTTCTCTGTGGTCATTTCCTTGCTCCTAGGCATGGAAATATAGAGGACTCCAGTAGAGGACTCTCCCAGGCATGCTCTTCATTGTCCCATCATGAGCGGTGCTGCTGGAGCCTGCCCACTGACAAGATAAAACCACGAATTCTATAGAGGTAGAAAAACAGAACCAGAGTGGAACAGAGACTTCTTGACAATGAAATGAAGGACTTTTGGAAGGGCCGGTACCTTTCCTTTCCCAAAGCCAAAGCCAAGCCCTGGTCGGGGCTCAGAGGTTCATCTGTGTCTATCATTACTACGTAGGCTGCCTCGCCATTCCAAGGATAGAGCTGGCATTGTTCTTGAACAAATCATTCATGAACAAATGATCTAGGTCATATGATTTGCTTTCGAGGAATGTGTTTGTTCAGTTCGGGTCATTGACTTTTACAGAACAGTCCCACAGACTGTGTCTTGCTTTTTCTCTCACAGGGCTGACTTTGATGATACTGCAACATACTCGGCGGTGGCAACCAACAGCCACGGACAAGTGTCCACCAATGCCGCTGTGGTGGTGAGAAGTGAGTACGTGCTCTCAAGGGGGGGGTCCCCTTTGAGACCTTGCTCTTCCTTTGCGGTGTTCACCTACATGTCTTGCAGGGTTCCGAGGGGATGAGGAGCCCTTCCATTCTGTGGGACTACCAATAGGACGTAAGTTGATTTGTGGTATTTTTTGCATGTACATAAACATGTTTAGTGACATAACATATACTTTTAAAAATTATTTTCTAAGTGTCAAATTTTTTTTTTCCTTTTTGTCTTTTTTACTGACCGGCAACGGGATCGCAACCCTCGGT
>NW_007726518.1:564465-566249 GCF_000696425.1 Galeopterus variegatus
CCCTAAGTGTCAAATTTTTAAAAAAATTATATTTCAAAAAACTCTTCCAAGTTTTTCCTGGCCAGTGTCAGTATGCTGACAAATTGTCCCATGTGATTCTAGGGCTAGGTGGTATTTTTAGACACTGGTGAAACTTGGAGAAACTTGGAGGCTGGTGACACTTGGAGACTCTTGGAGACACTTGGCATTTTTGAATTGGAAAAATGAAATGAGTCCAAATTCTTGACATGAATGCATGGTGTTGCCACATTTTGTGTTTAAAGATACTTTTTTTTTTTCTGTCCAAGAGTCTCCTGGTTGTTTGTGACGACAGCCACCTTAGATCACAGTGAGAATGTGCAACAGATGTTTGCTCAGAAACTGGCTCCAGGCCGCTTCTCAATGCTTTAAGACTCTTTTTCCTTATACATGTTGTACAACCTGCAGCGTGTGTGACCTTGCATCATGCTCTTTTTCTTACTGTTATATTGCTAACGTTTCCTACCTCTTCACCTTTTAAACACCATGTGTGAAGCTGCTCGCCCTCCCACAGTGCCCACGTACCATATGCCACCCACCCAGTCCCCTGTCTTCACAGTGGCCTGCACTGGCCTGTAACAAGGCAAGTCTCTCTCTAAGGCCCAAGCTAGTTTTGCACTGCGAGGCCAAGGAGCTGGGCTGTCCCAGCTCAGGTGAGCATCGAGGAGGGTCACCACACCGAGGGCATTTTGATGACCATGACTTGATGGATCTACTTTCAAAATGGCTTATTTATGGTTTGGGAATGAGATTTAGGATTACCTAAACTTCCACACGAATAATTTTGGATTCCTGTAGAAGTTTTGACTTTACCATAATTGGAGGCTTAGATGTTATAAATCAAGGGTTGGTGAATGAAGAATTGACCAAAACAGTTACTGAGGGTAAAGCCTTTCTGACTTGTGGTCATTGCTGTGTNTACCTAAACTTCCACACGAATAATTTTGGATTCCTGTAGAAGTTTTGACTTTACCATAATTGGAGGCTTAGATGTTATAAATCAAGGGTTGGTGAATGAAGAATTGACCAAAACAGTTACTGAGGGTAAAGCCTTTCTGACTTGTGGTCATTGCTGTGTGATTTTATTGGGTGGGCTATATCCAATATTTGGTGGACGTCCAGGACCACCAAGGGACATGTGGGGACAAAGTCAGGGTCAACGCAGGTTGGGAGCATGGAGATCTGAGGTTGGGCAAATGCCTGCAGGTGCTCTTTGGAGTCTGAGGACAATACAAATTCCATGTGGAAAGTTGCCCCTGTGTATTGATAAGCTGGAAGGGATCTTAGGGGTCACCTGGCCCCATTGCCTGGGTTTCTTCTATTTATTAAAATTTTATCTTTATAAATAAAAACTTTGAAGTATTTACAACATGCTTATAGGTCACAATATAATGAATGCTTATGTATTCAAACCCCATATTTAACAAATGTAGACATTTGTCTTTTTTGCTACAGTTACTTTGTTTATTGATGTCAAATTCACATAACATAAAGTTAACCATTTTAAATTGTGCAATTTAGTGTAGCTTTGGTTATTTTTAAAGCACTAAAACTATGGCAGAGATGATGGAAGCGCTGTATGCCTTTCCCGCCCCTTCCCCATTCGTCTTGAGAGGAAACCACTGTCCTGAACTTGGAGCTGTTTTTTAAACTCCCCCTAAATACATGTATTTGTAATTAATAGATTCTTTTTGGTTTAAAAAATCTACTGTTGGGCTGGCCCTGTGGCTTACTTGGGAGAGTGTGGTGCTGGTAGCGCCGAGGCC
>NW_007726518.1:566778-577089 GCF_000696425.1 Galeopterus variegatus
AAAAAAAAAAAAAAAAAAAAAAAAGTCTCCTGTAGCTTTTCTTCTAGAATGTCTGTACTCTTTTGCCCCAGCAAACATTATATTTTTGAGATTTAATCAGGTTGATACCTCTAGATCTGGTTATTTCATTTTGGTGCACCAAATGACATTCCATTCAGGAAAATACCACAGTTTATTTTAAAGACTAGAGAGCTGTGGCTTTGCAGTTGATGCAGCTTGCCTGCAGCCACACATGTGCAGCCGAGCAGCTTGCCTGCAGCCACACATGTGCAGCCGAGGTAGGACCTGAATCCTTCACTTTTCACGTGTGCTTCGGGTTCCAGCTGCCTCTCTGCACAAATGTGCCTCAAATAACAAGATATAACTTTGTGACTCTTTTCCTGATTGTTCAGAAGTGGGTCTTAGCTTGGGCTGCTATAACAGATTACTGTAGACTGGATGGCTTATAAACAACAAAGATTTATTTCTCACAGTTCTGGAGGCTGGAAGTCTTGAGATCTGGGTGTCAGCATGGTTGGGTTCTGGTGAGGACCCTCGTCCTGGTTTGCAGAAAGCTACCTTCTTGCTGCATCCTCACATGGCTAAAAAAAGAGAGAACTCTGGTTTCTCTTTCCCCTCCTATTTTTTTCTGAGTCCTTCTGGATTTTTAAAAAATTTTATTGATTATGCATATTCATGGGGCACAAAGTTGACTGTCATCACCTGTGCCCAAGATCTGATGGCCAGGTCAATACTATCAGCATGCCCATTAGCACAAATTGTGATTATTCTCTGTGTTTCCCACCCAATTAATCCCGACCTCCATCTACCTCCCCCTTTCTTCACCCCACCCCACAACCCTAGGTATGTTCTCTCCCTCTGCAATTCAAATGCACCACTGTTGTGTTTCTTTGTTTCCTTCTTTCTCTCTTAGCTCCCACTTATTAGTAAGGACATGTGGTATTTTTCCCTCTGTGCCTGGCTTATTTCATTCAACGTAATTTTCTCCAAGCTCATCCATGTTGCTGCGAATGGCAGAATTTCATTTTTTTTTTTCTGGCAGAGTAGTATTCCATGGTGTATATATACCGCAGTTTCCTTATCCAGTCATTTGTCAGTGGACATTTAGGTTGGTTCCATATCTAGGCTATTGTAAATAGAGCTGCAATGAACATGGGAGTGCAGGTATCTCTTTGACATGATGATTTCCATTCCTTTGTGTATATACCCAGCAGTGGGATTGCTGGATCGTATGGCAGTTCTATCTGCAGTTGTCTGAGGAACCTCCATTCTGTTTTCCATAATGGCTCTGCTAATTTACAGTCCCACCAACAGTACAGAAGGGTTCCCCTTTCCCTGCATCCTCACCAGCGTTTGTTATTCTCCGTCTTTTTGGTAATAGCGGTCTAACTGGGGTGAGGTGATATTTCAATGTGGTTTTAATTTGCATTTCCCTGATTTCCCCTTTTCATAAAGGCACTAAGCCCACCATGGGGGCCCCACCTTCACGACCTCATCTAACCCTGATCACCACTTCCAAATACTGTCACATGGGGGTTAGAGTTTCATCAGATGGATTTGGGGGAACACAAACATTCGGTCTTAACACAGCTGTTTTGAGGGAGTAAAGGTCGTGTGGAGGTAACAAAATACCCTTCTGTGGTAAGGGCCTGTGGTGCGTCTGCTGTGATTGACGTGCACTTGGACCATCTGCTCTAACAGTGTCTGTTTGTTCTGTGCAGTGCCCTTGTCGTCTGTGATTCCATACATGCACTTTGATGTGCAGTTTTTGGAGAAATTTGGGGTAACCTTCAGAAGAGAAGGCGAGACTGTCACTCTCAAGTGCACGCTGTTGGTGACGCCTGAACTGAAGAGATTGCAGCCGCGGGCCGAGTGGTACCGGGATGGTGAGTAGGATGACAGTCCCAGACCTGGGGACGCCACGCAGATGCTGCTGCCTCTGCACAGCCCCACCTGCACGTCCTTCAGGTAGCAATGAGTCTTTCAACGTTAGTGTTGACTTGGCCTTCACCTCTACCACCGCATTAGCTGCAGGCAGCAGAGCAAGCCGAGGGACTGGAGAGAACGTGGCAACCTGTCATTGGCCTTGAACTTCACCCAGGAGAATCTTGGAGAGGTTAACAGGGAGATACCTGAGTTTAGATGAGTCACTCAGATTTTTATATCTCCATAAAAAGGGTCTCTGATTAAAAACAATGAGTGAGGTGTCTATTATCTATGTTTTCCCTCCACTAAAACAATAGCTAACATTTATCAGAGCTTTTTATGTGCTGCATGCTGTTCTGAGTGATAGTTCACCTAATTTTCATGTGACTCCATGAGAAGAATAGTGTTGCTAACTCCACATTAACGCAAAGGAAGCCGAGGTTAGGACTTTCTCAGGGCTCTTCCACAGGGAAGGGGCAGAGCTGGGATTTGAACCCCAGCAGTCCCACATTAACGCAAAGAAAGCCTAGGTAAGGACTTTCTCAGGGCTCTTCCACAGGGAAGGGGCAGAGCTGGGATTTGAACCCCAGCAGTCTGGCTTCAGAGTCTGTGTTCTCTACCAACCTTGTGATATTGCTTCAGTCATTACCACTAGTTCTGTGCTCCCATATTTATGCAAAGTGTATAAATAAACGTCTCCATCTTCTCCGGGGTGTTGCTTCTAAAGGGTACTAATTTTCCATGGATGAAATCATGCTATATTTTACCTATATTTATTCAGGACCTAATATAATGCAAAAATATTATTAAAAAAATGCCATTCCTGCCCATGAAATTTTTATAATCTAGTTGGGGAAAAGACACAATATTGTAAAGTGATGTCTTTTAAGTATACAAAAGGTCTCAGATCAGGTTGTGATAATTTGCCAAATGCATGGTACTGGCTGTACCTAGTACTGAAGTTAAGCCAAGGAGGTAGATTTGGAGAGATGAAGGAGAACTTTATGGGAAGAAAGAAGGTTGATGAAAGATTATAAGCATTCAGCTGGTGGGGAGGAAGGAAAATTCTTGTGTGCAAAAGCACGGAGGCAGAAAAAGATGGAAATGTGTTCCAGGAGCAGAGAAGATACCTGTGACGTTGTACACAGAAGATGAGGAGTGAATTGTTAGGTCTGTAAGGGCGCAAGAGCTATGATCTTCTGTTGGAATAGAGTAGTTAGAGCCACGTCCTCTGTTCATGCTGTGTGGGGGAGACAGAGAGAGATTCTTCGTGGTGGCACAGGAGATTGAGCATTCTAATTTACCTTTTCTAGCGAGAAACGAGGTTGATTTGAAGAATGTTCTCATCGTGTTCTCAAAGCATGATGACATTAATTTTAGAGCTTTTTCTGGGGACTAGCAAGTGCCTAGAATTCTGGTGACAGTGCAGTTTCACTAACCTTAACCAATTTAAATGGAATGTACATTATCTTTTTATTTTATTTTTTTTTCCTAACTCCACATGCCTTTTATTATAAGCAATGAAAATTTCCACAGCACATTTGAATGACTAGGAGCTTATATCATAGAGGGACAATTTCAGAATCAAGAAAAGAAACAAAAACAGTTTCACACTGAATTGGCAGAAATTCACATTTGAAGTTATTAGGTGTCGTCGATCAGTTGTGCTAACAGCTGTTATTAACATCAGCTCAGTTCTAGCTTCCTGCAAACTCTCATTACTGTAGTGTTTAAATATTTAACATAAAGGAGGAAAATAAAAAAAAAATCTAGGTAAAATCCCTATACAGGCTTAAAATAACCTTAGTTATGAAGATTTATTCTATAATTCAAATGTGTTTATAGTTTCTATAATTCCTTTTATTTTCCCCAGTTTGAAGTGTTTTTTTTTTTTTTTTTTTTTGGAGAGTACTTTCCAGGTTTGAATAGGTATGCTATTAAGACAGATTATGTTTTTTATTTTTCCTCTTTAAATTTATTTATTTATTTGTTCATGATTTTTTTGTTTATTGAAATTATGACTTTTTTGTTTATTGAAATATAAGTGATTATACATAGTTATGGGGTACAGAGTTGACTATCAGTATTTGTGTACAATATATGATCATCAAATCAGGATAGTTGGCATGTTCATCATTACAAAATGTAAAATGTAGGGTTTTTTTTGGCCACAAAACAAGTCTTAATATANTGCTGTTCTGAGTGATAGTTCACCTAATTTTCATGTGACTCCATGAGAAGAATAGTGTTGCTAACTCCACATTAACGCAAAGGAAGCCGAGGTTAGGACTTTCTCAGGGCTCTTCCACAGGGAAGGGGCAGAGCTGGGATTTGAACCCCAGCAGTCTGGCTTCAGAGTCTGTGTTCTCTACCAACCTTGTGATATTGCTTCAGTCATTACCACTAGTTCTGTGCTCCCATATTTATGCAAAGTGTATAAATAAACGTCTCCATCTTCTCCGGGGTGTTGCTTCTAAAGGGTACTAATTTTCCATGGATGAAATCATGCTATATTTTACCTATATTTATTCAGGACCTAATATAATGCAAAAATATTATTAAAAAAATGCCATTCCTGCCCATGAAATTTTTATAATCTAGTTGGGGAAAAGACACAATATTGTAAAGTGATGTCTTTTAAGTATACAAAAGGTCTCAGATCAGGTTGTGATAATTTGCCAAATGCATGGTACTGGCTGTACCTAGTACTGAAGTTAAGCCAAGGAGGTAGATTTGGAGAGATGAAGGAGAACTTTATGGGAAGAAAGAAGGTTGATGAAAGATTATAAGCATTCAGCTGGTGGGGAGGAAGGAAAATTCTTGTGTGCAAAAGCACGGAGGCAGAAAAAGATGGAAATGTGTTCCAGGAGCAGAGAAGATACCTGTGACGTTGTACACAGAAGATGAGGAGTGAATTGTTAGGTCTGTAAGGGCGCAAGAGCTATGATCTTCTGTTGGAATAGAGTAGTTAGAGCCACGTCCTCTGTTCATGCTGTGTGGGGGAGACAGAGAGAGATTCTTCGTGGTGGCACAGGAGATTGAGCATTCTAATTTACCTTTTCTAGCGAGAAACGAGGTTGATTTGAAGAATGTTCTCATCGTGTTCTCAAAGCATGATGACATTAATTTTAGAGCTTTTTCTGGGGACTAGCAAGTGCCTAGAATTCTGGTGACAGTGCAGTTTCACTAACCTTAACCAATTTAAATGGAATGTACATTATCTTTTTATTTTATTTTTTTTTCCTAACTCCACATGCCTTTTATTATAAGCAATGAAAATTTCCACAGCACATTTGAATGACTAGGAGCTTATATCATAGAGGGACAATTTCAGAATCAAGAAAAGAAACAAAAACAGTTTCACACTGAATTGGCAGAAATTCACATTTGAAGTTATTAGGTGTCGTCGATCAGTTGTGCTAACAGCTGTTATTAACATCAGCTCAGTTCTAGCTTCCTGCAAACTCTCATTACTGTAGTGTTTAAATATTTAACATAAAGGAGGAAAATAAAAAAAAAATCTAGGTAAAATCCCTATACAGGCTTAAAATAACCTTAGTTATGAAGATTTATTCTATAATTCAAATGTGTTTATAGTTTCTATAATTCCTTTTATTTTCCCCAGTTTGAAGTGTTTTTTTTTTTTTTTTTTTTTAAGGAGAGTACTTTCCAGGTTTGAATAGGTATGCTATTAAGACAGATTATGTTTTTTATTTTTCCTCTTTAAATTTATTTATTTATTTGTTTATGACTTTTTTGTTTATTGAAATATAAGTGATTATACATAGTTATGGGGTACAGAGTTGACTATCAGTATTTGTGTACAATATATGATCATCAAATCAGGATAGTTGGCATATTCATCATTACAAAATGTAAAATGTAGGGTTTTTTTTGGCCACAAAACAAGTCTTAATATATTTAAAAAGGCTAAGATCATAGAAAATATGTTCTCTGACCACAATAACAGGAGAAAAATTAGAAAATTCACAAATGTATGGAAATTAAACAACATTCTACTAGTTGAACGATGGGTAAGAAGAAAAATCACATGGAAATTAGAGAGAACTTAGATAAAAATCAAAGTGCAACATATCAAAATTTACAGCATACAGGGCTCATGCAGTGCTTAGAGGAAAATTTATACTTGTAAACAGCTATATTAAAAATAAGGAAAAGTCTGAAATCAGTAATGTAAACTTTTACCTTAAGAAAATAGAAAAAGAAGAGCAAACTAAACCAAAAGCAAATATAAGTAGGAAATAACAAAGATTATGAGAGAAATATATGAAATAGGGAATTAAAAACAATGTAGAAAATTGACAAAACCAAAAGTTGGTTCTTTGAAAAGATCAACAAAATTGGCAAACCTTTTTCTAGACTGACCCAGAATGAAAGAGAGAAGACAGAAATTGCTAAAGTCAGAGATAAAGCAGGGGCATTATTACACTGTCATTATGGTTTTTTGTGGTGGTAAGATTTAGTTTCTTTCTCTTTCTCAACTGTATTTTTATTCTACTGGTGGGTTTTGTTCCTTCTGTGTTTTCATGGTAGTGATTATTGTCTTTTGGATTCCAAATGCAGGACATCCTTGAGGATTTCTTAAAGGGCTGGCTGTGTGGTGGTGAATATATCGTCCCATTTTCTTCTGGCCTGTAGAGTTTCTGTTGAGAAGTCTGCTGTTAGTCTGATAGAGGCTCCCTTGATGCTTTTCTCTTGCTTCTTTTAAGATTCTCTTTTTGTCTTTGAGTTTTGCCAGATTGACTATAATGTGTCTTGGGGAGGATCTTTTCAGATTGAATCTTCTGGGGATCTTTGAGCCTCCTGGATCTGAAGGTCCATGTCTGTCCCTGTACCTGGGAAGTTTTCTATTATTACTTCATTGAATAGGTTTTCCATGCCTTTCCTTTCTCTTCCCTTTCTGGAGCACCCATAATTTGAACGTTTACGTGCTTAAGTTTGTCTGCTAGCTCTCTTAGATTTTCTTCATTTTTAAAAATTCTTTTTTCCTTTTTTTGTTTGCCTGGGTTATTTCAAGATCAGAAATTTTTGCTTGTTCTTCTTTTAGCCTGCTGTTTAAGCTCTGGGTCATGTTTTTTATTTCAATGAGTGAATCTTTCAGTTCTGTGAGTTCTGCTACAGTTTTTTAAAGGTACTAATCTCTTTGTAAATTTCCTCCTTCATATCCTGGATCTTTTTTTTTCTAATTTCTTTATGTTGTCTGAGTCTTCTTGTATCTCAGTGAGTTTCCTTAAGATTGTGGCTTGGAATTTTTCAGTCATTTCAAGCGTTTCCTACTCTATAGTGTCTGGTCTTTGAGAATTACTGTATTCTTTTGATGGTGTCATATCTTTTTGGGATTTTATATTTCTAGTATCTCTACATTGATGTCTGGTGACCTGGTAGAGCAGTTGCTTCTTCTATTACTCCAGAGTGGGCTTTGAGGAGAGAGACATCCTCTTCTTCTGGTGCCCACTGGTGACTCTCATGTGTCAATGCAGTTGAGTCTCTGGAGGGCCACTTGCGTGGTGGCTGTGGCTACTACTGTGGTGTCAAGATGCTTTTGCAGCAGCTGTGACTGTGGTGGTGGCTGTGGTGGGCCACCTGCATGCAAGTGGTGTTTTTGGCATGCTCTCTTGCCTGCTTCCAGGCAGAGGACCCCTGCTCCTGCCTAGGACCCCAGCCATTGCTCTCTTGCCTTGTTTTCAAAAAATGTATCTGACAGGTCTTTTTCCATTTTTAGTCAGATCCTTGTAATAGTTGAGGAGGATTTAATTGTAAAGCTAGCTCCACATTAACAATTAAAATCAGATCTTTATAGGCTTTTTTATTCAAATAGAAACCAATGGAGACAATTCTCTATGGCTTATTTTTTGACATTAAAATGCAAGGAAATAATTTTTACTCTTTAAAATTAATGAGCTGCAAGCCACCAGGTGGCTGGTAAGCCCTAAGGCAAAGTCAGTCATTGCAGTGAAGCCCTGTAGTGGGAGGGAAATGGACTATGCAAATGTGGAGTTTGGAACTCATGACACATTCAGTGTTAGAAGTCTAAAGCTGCTGAACTGAAGCCATCACAGGTGAGAAAACCTTGGTTACTTGTAAGAGAATTGAAGACCACTTTTGGGTGTGATTTGCACTTGAGGCTGATTTGGTAAATAATGGTTGTGTCAGTAAGCCAGCGATGGAACAGTTCTTGGTCCAAGAAACTGGCCTCTGACTGTACATCCTGTTCAAGTTGAGCAGGAGATTCACCTGAGGGTCCTGTTTTATGTGTATGTTGGCTGCATACACATGCGAAAATGCATACACAATTTCATCATGAGAAGCAGTTTTCCCTTTAATGTGTGAAGAACTTTGGCAGAAAGAAGCAGGTTCTTTAGACCACTTCCCAGGAGAGGAACCTGCTGTGAGAAGTCTGCTGTCTTAGTCAGCTTGGGCTGCTGTGACAGAATACCATAGACTGGGAGGTTTAGATTGCAGACATTCATCTCTCACAGTTCTGGAGGCTGCAAGTACAAAATCAGGTGCCAGTGTGGCTGGGTTCTAGTGAGGGCCCCCTTCCTGGCTTATAGATGCTGCCTTCTCACTGTATTTTCACATGGAAGAGAGAGAGAGAGAGAGAGAGAGAGAACGCACACGCGCTCTGGTCTCTTTCTGTTCTTCTAAGGACACTAATCCCATCATGGGGACCTCATCCTCATGACCTCATCTAACCCTTATCACCTCCCAAAGGCTGCACCTCCAATACCATCACATTGGGGGTTAGAGTGTCAACACAGGGATTTTGGGAGGACACAGTTTCACCAATAGCACTCATATTAGGAATTCATACCATTTCTGAAGTTTTCCATGCCCGAAGCTCTGCCCCACTTAGTAATGTCTTTTGGAATATCATCCATTAGAGACCCACAGCCTCTGCTCTCAACCTTAGAGGGAAACTATACTTAAATAAATGGAACTCTTTGGTTTGTAGGGACTCTCCCTGAGCATCTAGCCAGGCAGCCTGCATTCTTTGAGAATGAACACCTTCTCTCATGGATCTAGCAACCTGGTAAACACTGCACTGTGACCATTAGACAAATCAAGCTGCTTATTCTGATTGTGCCTCCATATTTGCCCTCCATAAGGCTTAGCTGAGGTAAAATGAAACACATTCCCTTGGTTGCTGAGGGCGAGGGATGTTGTGGAAGCAGCGAGACCACGCAGGAGGTGATTGTAGAGTCAGGGAGGGACATGGGAGCTTGGGGCAGGGTCCTGGGATGGAGAAGAAGTGGGGAGATTCAGGGTTTATTTTGATCCAGCAGGACTTGCTAGAACATTGGGAGTAAATGTGAGGAGAAGAAAGGAGTCTGCTTTCCTTTGTTGCATATTTAATCATTATTGTATTTTGCATTATATTGCAATACATTACGTTGCATCATATTTTTGTACAGACCATGTATCAAGTACTATGCTAATCACTAGTTAGCACAATAACTATTCTTTGATGCCACTAGCTGTATGGGAAAGAGATGAAAATGGATAAAACAACTTAAAATACTTTTTTTATTGCACGTTTGCCATTTTTACTCACAGAGGGTATCTGTATCTATACATAGACATTAAAATAGAAACCATACATTCAATTTGAATCTGCTTTTTTCATTTAACAACATACCATACATGTTTCCACAACAATGATTATTCTTTGATACCATCAGCTGTAGGTTGTGTACCGCTATAGGAATATGCCAAACTTACCTGCTATTTGAACTTTTGAGTTGGTTTATACTTTTTCTGTTATAAATAATTCTGGTATAAAATCCTTATCATGCACCTCTATTTATTACCTTGGGAAACATTCTAAGAATTTGTGTTTTGGTTTCCAAAACTGCATGCATATTTTATGTCTTTTGACAAACATTCTGCCTTTACCCCGTGTGACTACATTCCCACCAGAAGGATAGTAACGTGTCTTTCTGCTCTTTTTAATTGTGGATGTTGTCCATTTTTCATCTTTGCCAAATTTAGTGGTTGGAAAGTAATTTCTCATTATTTTTTTCTGTGTTTTCTTGGTTTCAAGTGCAGAATATGTTTTTTTTTTTTTACAAGCTTATTCATCATTCGCATTTTCTTCTTTTACAATTTGCCCTTTTAATTTCTTTGCCTTTTGATCTATTGAGTTGTTGGTACTTTTATTATTTGTTTCTAAGTCACAGTGATGGAAGACTGTCCCTCGGCTGGCATCTGGGGTACGCGCTTTCTGTAGGATGGCGTGTTGTCTTCTTCTTTTTTTTGTCTTTTGTCTTTTTCTGTGTCCGGCAACGGATCGCAACCCTCAGTGTTGCCCCCGTACCGGACCGGGGACCGGCAACGGGATCGCAACCCTTGGCGTTGCCCCCA
>NW_007726518.1:577543-584400 GCF_000696425.1 Galeopterus variegatus
CGGCGGGAGCGCTGCCACGCTCCCAAGCGGCGCACTGTAGCAGTGCGCCACCGGGCCAGCCCAAGTTGTTGGTACTTTTATTATTTGTTTCTAAGTCACAGTGATGGAAGACTGTCCCTCGGCCGGCATCTGGGGTAAGCGCTTTCTGTAGGATGGCGTGTTGTCTTCTAAGGAAGGTCAGCTACTATTAGACACCACCTACAGGTTAGATACTATGAGAGTCACTGTGGTAGATGAGGAAATGGCTTAGATAACTGCCATTCTGCTGAGGAGCAGTGAGCCAGCAAGTAAACCTGGTTCACCTGAGTCGAAGCTAGTGGTCATTTCGCAACACGTGCTGTCTCTATACCCTCTGAATAGTAACCTTAGTTCTGAGCTGCAAATTCTTTTTCACTCTTGGTGCTTCATCTGTGCATGAACTTTACGTGTAAAACAGCTTTCAGATTTTTATGAAGTCAAAGCTTTGTTTCTCAGCGTCTGGCTTGACAGTCCCGTCTCACCATGAGATCGCACAAATCTCCTCTTAGGCCTTCTTTAATTCACTGGGCGATTTCTGAAGCAATTTTTGAATTTTAATGCAATTTCAGATGTGCTCCTGAAAGAGTCAAAGTGGACAAAGATGTTCTTTGGAGAAGGCCAGGCCTCCCTGTCCTTCAGCCACCTGAACAAGGACGACGAAGGCCTGTACACGCTGAGGATTGTGTCGCGAGGCGGAGTCAGCGACCACAGTGCCTTCCTGTTTGTCAGAGGTGCGTGCGGGGGGCGAGTGTGGCATCGTCGCAGTGCAGACCTGAGCATGTGTGGTAGGAGGGGACCCATAAAGATGAAGGGACTGGGCAAAAGGAGCAGCAAGGTTGAAAGACGGTTTTTACTCCTTGGAAACTTACCTGATGTGAAGTAGGTATTTCCCAGGTGCGCAGCACATCAGGTTGCACATGACAATGAGTGGATGAAATAAGTAAGATGCAATTTGGAACAGATCAGAATCATAATCTTTTGTCTTTCTAGTCATTCATAAAATTATTAGAATTTATGAAGCGAATCCTAAGAGTGAATGTACTGGAATTACTCATTCTTGGGGGAATTCTCTTGAGAGAGGCATCCAGCAGGGGGGATGCCAGTCGAGGGGCCTCATGTCTCCCTGGCAGCTCCTCCCTCCCTCTAGACTTTGGCTTAGAAGGAAGAGATGATGACTACAACTGCTGTAATTGTTACCACCGGCTTCAATTAGATTTGTGTTTAAGACAACTTTAATAAGGGCGGCCCAAAATTACTGATGCTTTATGTTAGGCAATGTGCTCAGTGTCCTACGTGTATTTAATCCTTGCACCAGACTCATGACGAAGGTTATATTAATCCCATTTTATGAAAAGAAAAGCAAAATTTATGATATACTACTAGGCAGTGTTAGGCACTATACACACACACACACACACACACCTGTATATGTGTGTGTGTATAATGCCTATCTCATATATGTGGGGATATAGGTGTATATACACAAGTATGCATATATGTGTATATGAACATACCTGTACATACATACATATGTATATATGATCTAAAATTCTTATAACAGTTTTATAAGGAAATATTGATCTCAGTTTCTCACATACAGACATTGAGGCTCAGAGGCATCAGGAAGGTCTGTAAGATGAAGGGGCTGGTGGTTAAATTCTGATAGAGCCCAGAAAGTGAGTGTTCCCTTGCTGTCACAGTGATTTGGCGACGTTTGACCACTTGGGATGGGCTCGGTTTCACCCTTCCCTGCCTCTGCCTGAGGTTGCACTGCTGAAGCTCGGAATTTAGAGGCTGCCTCCTCTCTGAGGCTCAGCTGAATCTACCATGAAGAGACCAGAACACTCCTGTTCCAGTTGGGCGCAGCAGCTGTCCTGAGTCCCGCAGGTCCTTCTGGGCTGCTCTGCTCTCTGTCCTGGTTGNTGACCACTTGGGATGGGCTCGGTTTCACCCTTCCCTGCCTCTGCCTGAGGTTGCACTGCTGCAGCTCGGAATTTAGAGGCTGCCTCCTCTCTGAGGCTCAGCTGAATCTACCATGAAGAGACCAGAACACTCCTGTTCCAGTTGGCGAGGGGCCTCATGTCTCCCTGGCAGCTCCTCCCTCCCTCTAGACTTTGGCTTAGAAGGAAGAGATGATGACTACAACTGCTGTAATTGTTACCACCGGCTTCAATTAAATTTGTGTTTAAGACAACTTTAATAAGGGCGGCCCAAAATTACTGATGCTTTATGTTAGGCAATGTGCTCAGTGTCCTACGTGTATTTAATCCTTGCAACAGACTCATGACGAAGGTTATATTAATCCCATTTTATGAAAAGAAAAGCAAAATTTATGATATACTACTAGGCAGTGTTAGGCACTATACACACACACACACACACACACCTGTATATGTGTGTGTGTATAATGCCTATCTCATATATGTGGGGATATAGGTGTATATACACAAGTATGCATATATGTGTATATGAACATACCTGTACATACATACATATGTATATATGATCTAAAATTCTTATAACAGTTTTATAAGGAAATATTGATCTCAGTTTCTCACATACAGACATTGAGGCTCAGAGGCATCAGGAAGGTCTGTAAGATGAAGGGGCTGGTGGTTAAATTCTGATAGAGCCCAGAAAGTGAGTGTTCCCTTGCTGTCACAGTGATTTGGCGACGTTTGACCACTTGGGATGGGCTCGGTTTCACCCTTCCCTGCCTCTGCCTGAGGTTGCACTGCTGCAGCTCGGAATTTAGAGGCTGCCTCCTCTCTGAGGCTCAGCTGAATCTACCATGAAGAGACCAGAACACTCCTGTTCCAGTTGGGCGCAGCAGCTGTCCTGAGTCCCGCAGGTCCTTCTGGGCTGCTCTGCTCTCTGTCCTGGTTGGCCTGTCCTTATTTGCTGCTCAGGTGCTCCAGCATGTGTAACACAAGAACTCCATCAGTATGTTGCTTTTTCCACACTACGTTAGTTAGATCAGAGTTCAAAGGAGGTGCTGTATCATTAGGGAATATTTTATCTTTTTTTTTTTTCCTTTTTATCTTTTTTCGTGTCCAGCAACGGATCGCAACCCTCAGTGTCGCGCCGGTACCGGACCGGGACCGGCAATGGGATTGCAACCCTCGGCGTTGCGTCCGCACCTCGCTCAGCCAGTGAGCGGGAACTGATCTGTATGTGGGATCCGAACCCTTGGCGGGAGCGCCGCCACACTCCCAAGCGGCGCACTGTAACAGTGCGCCACCGGGCCGGCCCGGGAATATTTTATCTTAAAATGAAAAGATCAAATGTGAAATAAACAGGTGCATCTCACCTTCTGCACTTCCCACAAGATAACATCAGCTTGTAAGGCTGTGATTTTAGACACTTACACATAGCTTTACCATTTTTATTAGGTTGGCATTAAAATGTACCTTTCTTTCTGTGCACATGCCTTCTGGCAAGATGTTTTGCCCCATAAAAATGCAATAAATGCAACATAGCTTAAATTGCCTTATTCAGCATCACCAAGAGGAAGAAGATAATGAAAGTATGGGGGATTTTAGCCGTTTCGATTACTTTCTGAAGATTTTGAATGTAAGAGAAAATATTTGTCCCTATGCCAAGAAATCCTTAGCTTTTAATATGCCGAGGAGACTTGAACATGAAACTGTATAATGCTTACACTGCCAAGAATGTATAACAGAACAGCCATGATCACTGAATAAATACATATTTTAGATAAGGAAATTAAATGTTCAGCCTATTAACTTTCTAAATAGCTCTGTTGGTCTTTAGTGCAGCTGTAATTAAAATTTGAAAAGAAAACTTAATTGCGTTACCATCATAAATAGACTGTGAAATGAATGGGGTATTGACCCAAACATTTTCTCACAAGTTGTGGAAAAAATTTTTTTAAATCTTTTAAAATATAAAGGTATCTAAACTAATATCTCTCAAGTGTTAAAAAGGCTGAATTATTATTGTTTCATCAGTAAATCTTGACAATATGCTATTATGTGACCACATGCAATCAAGAGGTGAACTTTAATTTTGGATTTGATTATGAAAAATGGTAGACTCGAGCATTGTATAGAGGATTAAGTGTTTTGAGTGTTTAAACTCATAAATATATTTATGTTTCTTTTCACCAATCCACACGAATCCATAAATATTCAAGAAATTTCAACATGAAGATTAAACAGTGGATCAAATCAAGCAGATAGGATCTGAGTTTGAAGAAGCTGTGGGCTGGCTTTGATATGATCCCATGCTTTAAATGACTGTGAACATATATCTTTTCTCTCCTCTTCCCTAGATGCTGACCCATTGGTCACAGGGGCTCCTGGAGCACCCATGGACCTGAAGTGTCACGATGCAAACCTAGATTATGTCATTGTGACTTGGAAGCCACCCAACACGACCACCGAGAGCCCTGTTATTGGCTACTTCATTGATCGGTGAGTGTGCCTGCAGTCTTCAGATGGAGATGTTCTCAAAACAAATATCACCGTGGACAACGTATTCGGATATTTTTCTAAGCTCAGGTTGACATTACCTTTCTTGATTGGTTCTGGGTACATTTCTCTTTGGTAATCTAATGCTCCTGACTAAGTAATGGGTAAATATAGCCAAATAGGCTGAGCCCAGTGTAACTACACTGGGTTGCTTTTTGTTGAAATTGGAGGCTTGTTGGCCTGTTCCACACCCAGGAATAAATCCTATGCTACATCTCCAGGCACGCTCTTGGCCCCGGTGTGGTGGTTCTGCTGAGGTTCAGGCCTATGCCCTGTGCTGGACAGGGCTGCAGTTCAGCAGGATTAGTGTTCAGAACATTCCTCCCTCCTGAGAGGGAGTCAAAGTGGCAAGAAAGAATGCCAGCTTGCTCATACCCAAAGTTCTATTCTTTTTCTCTGTTAAGTAATAGGGTTTTCTTTTTGTTTCCAAATAGAAATAGTGCAGCTTCAAAGCACAAAATTTGGAATTTATCTTTAAGTTTGTAACTTAAATTTAAATCATCATTAAACCCAATGGTCTTTGATTTTCCTGTATTTGGAGTAGTGCTTAGAGCCTGGGAGGAAAACAGAGCAGAACCAGTGAATTGACTGGATATGTCATTAATGCCTCAAATATAAATTTCAATCATTGGAAGAAATTACAGTTAAAGAAAATGAATTTAGAAGCAAGACAGAGGGAATAAGCTATTGGGTTATAAGAGGATATTTCCTGGTAGGAATTTAATATTTTATACATATAAAACATAGTAAAATAAGGTGGTCACTTCAGAAAAACAAAAAATCAGTCCATTTGGTTTTTTGACTTAGGCTGATCAAATTTTCTTCTCCCCCTCTCCCTGCCCCCAACTTTAATATTTTATACATATAAAACATAGTAAAATAAGGTGGTCACTTCAGAAAAACAAAAAAATCAGTCCATTTGGTTTTTTGACTTATGCTGATCAAATTTTCTTCTCCCCCTCTCCCTGCTACCTGTTCAAAAGCTACCTGTTTGGCTAAAACATTTACCATCAAGGTAATATTTTGATATGCTAGAGACAAGTCTGCAAGGTGTATTGTTCAGGGTCTACTTTGAATTAAAAAAATAAAAAGCAAAACACAAACTATTCTTCTATTCTCCTGCAACATCTGATAATTTTTCCAGCCGCATTGGCAAACAATATTTCATAGACTATCTCAGTTAAAAATTCACATTCCTTCACCCAAAACATTTAAAGCAGCAGAACATCTGAAGGAAGGGGCGGTTCCTTTCTTGACAGTTGTTGATTTGAGTGTTTCCCCTGACAGCCTTTCAGTTTTGACCAAGTGGTGCTTTTTGGCTAAAACAGGACAGGACATGTGGAATAGAGAACTGTCATTAAAAATTCTGAATAGATCGGGAGAGAAAGATTTGGTTCTCTCTAAAATGAATATACAACTCTCAGGTTGCTGTTCTCTGAAAGACTAACTTTCTGAAAATGTTCTTTTCTCCTGGGAATTTAGCATGAAGTTTTTGTACTTAAATTTCTCAACCTGTGAAAAATGGAGTTTAATCTTTCCTACATTCACAGGTTTCTGGTCAGGGCTTCATTAACATTTTCAAAAGACTTCCAAATTCCACATGAGAAGTATTCTAGAAAGAAATATCTTTTTTTTTTTTTTTTTCCTTTTTGTCTTTTTTCGTGACCGGCAACGGATCGCAACCCTCAGTGACGTGCCCGTACTGGACCGGGACCGGCAACGGGATCACAACCCTCAGTGCTGCACCCGCCCCTCGCTCAGCCAGTGAGCGGCCAGTCTGTATGTGGGATCCGAACCCTCGGCAGGAGCGCCGCTGCGCTCCCAAGTGGCGCACTGAAGCAGTGCGTCACCGGGCCGGCCCCTAGAAAGAAATATCTTAACGTTATTCCAACAGACTGTGATACAGCATTCCAGTGAGAATTCACTCCCTGGCTCAGCAGAGTTAGATGCATGCTGGGGACACGGGAGAAGTGGGGATTTTACTTCCTCAGACATGGAACATGCCAGCGTTCTTAGTGGCACCTGTGACTTTGTCATGTAGGTGGAAAAAGAACTATTAAGGATAGATCTGAAATAACCTTTAAGGAGATTTTTATCTAAATGTGTTTGAAGGTAGGAATTGGCCTTCAGCTATAAATTATAAAGATCTACACATATTATACACCATACATATACAATATATATTATATGTGTGCATTAAACATGTTATATATAATATATTATATATTACATATATTACATTTTCTAAATAACCCCGTCTCTTAAAGTTTATTTATACTACTATTTGTACACATCAATATTTTAACAGCACAGATTTTACCAATGTGAGATGTTTTCCTGTTATGT
>NW_007726518.1:584958-596951 GCF_000696425.1 Galeopterus variegatus
TGTACACATCAATATTTTAACAGCACAGATTTTACCAATGTGAGATGTTTTCCTGTTATGTTTGATATATAGTATATATTTATTAGATTGCCACATTTATTATTCTCTGCTCTTTTTGTTTTATTTGAAGATGTGAAGTGGGAACTAATAATTGGGTTCAGTGCAATGACGCACCCGTGAAAATCTGCAAATACCCTGTAACTGGCCTTGTTGAAGGAAGGTCTTACATATTCCGCGTCAGGGCGGTCAATAACGCAGGCATCAGCCGACCTTCCAGGGTCTCTGATGCAGTGGCTGCTCTCGCCCCTGTTGACCCCAAAAGATTACAAGGTAGGCCACTCATATTTGAAGCTCCAGCTATGACTGGGAAACTTTGGGCTGTTGTGTGTGCGATTTGTCTTTTTTTGGTTTAGCACTAGGTCAGTACCACTAGGTGCTGAGTGAAGCTCGGGGTATTTTACTGTTCTCCTATGGCTCTGTCAATGCCCCTTTAGGAATGAGATGGCCAGGCTGACATCTACATGTTAAAACTAACGTGCTTCACCTTCATGACACTCTTCACTGGGATCCAGTTAAATTGGCTCAGACTAGACCTTTCTCAGTCCGTTGATGATGTAATTTCAACACAGTGAGATTTAGAAGCCTTCGAGACCAAGTCACTTTATTTGTGAATTTTAATTTCACATGATGCAGATTCCTTGATGGGATTGGACCCTTAATTATGGTTTAAAGTGAGACTATTTTCCTTACCCTCATTGTCCTTTGAATCCACTACAGAGAGCCGAGAAGTGCTAAATAGTACCAGGACTACTTCCAAAATATCAACACTAATTACTCCAGGTGACTGCACGTGTTGTGGTCCTAATGCAAATGTGATTCAGACCTTGCATTGAATTAGGGGAAACATGTGCTTTCTTTAAAAATCTTTTGGAAGTTGAATTTCGTACCCACCTTTCTCTCTGCAGCAATTCATTTGGAGGGAGAGAAAGATGTTGTAATCTGTCAGGATGACCTTGAAGGTAAGTAGCTCTTCACCACTTCATTTCAGCTGCTGGTACCCTAGGGACTTAGGATAGTAACTGGACACGTGAGAGAGGGACACAAAATATCCATGGGGTGGGTGCACTCTTTGCATGTAAAAATAACTGCAGGTCAAGTGCACAAGCTTAATGTCTACAGAAGTTAAACAAAATAAACCAGGGAGGCGAGGAGTGGGAAGAAGAGAGAGTCTGGGTGGAGAAAGTTGTGGACTGCATTGCTATCCACTGGCTTCACATGTGCATTCTCTTGGGGACGAACAGAGAAGAAACCAAACTCAAGTGAAGATCTGATTGCTGGTGGATGCTGGGGTCCTTCTCACAGAGTCCATTAGGGTATAGTATTTTGTCTTATATTTTTAAGCAAAAATTTTATTCCTAACATTTTAACTGAAATAGATTGAGTCTTTTTGGCCAAATGATGGTCTTGGTTTGAAAGTTTATGTTTCCCTTATTTATGTTTGATTTTGTGAACACTACTTCTCCTTAATAGTCTTTCCAGAGACAGTTAGAAACAATGATTTGTTAAGAAGGAGAATCTAACATTTTTAATCAGAAATCCAAAGATTTTAGTTGTACTTACAATTAGTTCATAGAGTACAATGAGAGAAAACTTAAAAGTAATATTCCAAATCAATTTGGAGCCACTGGCTGAGGAAAGATACTATGGAACTCTTCTTTAAAACTGCAGCAGTCCCAAATGTTTTTTTCCTCCAAATACCTGCAGATTCAGGGAAATTTGTTGATACATGTTCCTGGCTGAGGAAAGATACTATGGAACTCTTCTTTAAAACTGCAGCAGTCCCAAATGTTTTTTCCTCCAAATACCTGCAGATTCAGGGAAATTTGTTGATACATGTTCATAGTTGAAGTAGATAGGCCTGCAAATGGAATTTATGCATTGCATCTTCTGCACCATAAAGACTTTTCTCTAGGAGCTCCAAAGGACTTTGTGTGCCCATGCTCCCCACGAGGGAAGTAAACTCCCTGAGGAACACCCTTCCGAGTTCTAGTGCATCCCACAGTGACATTTAAAGCCTTAGTAAGAACCTCTGCTCCCAGAACTCAGAAATCGGGAAAGATGCTCAATAAATAACAAAAGCAAATAATTTGGGCAGGGTTGACTTATCATGTTCTAAAAACTGCCTCCTTCACCTTAGCCTCTCATCATACCGGTGTGTAATAAGTTCTTGATACCTCTTTGATGATTAAAGCATAAATATTTAAAGGAATAAGTAACGGCCCCAAATTATATGGGAAGAGAAGATGTTCTTGCAGCAGGAGGCTGTGCACACCGTGAGCTCTGGCATGCCCAAGGAAGAGGCGTTTTCTTTTCACCGCTCTTGGGCCCATAGGAATGGCGAGAGGAGATGTGATCTGGACCACTCTGAGTGGACATATAGGAATTCAAATCTGGTAAAAATGACCCACAATGAGAAGGTGTAACATGCTTTATAAATGTCACATATCTATGATGAAATTTGCACGATGTCAAGGTCATAGTGAAAAGCTCCAGGGACATGAAATCATATAATCTAATAAACCTTTCTAAGGCAGGAACTGTGCCTTTTTGGAGAGACAATCTATCTCTTTATATATAGACCTAGAGGTTTCAGGATATGAATACCTTGCTACTCTCTAAGTGCCAAATAAAGAAATACCACATTTTCTAAGACTTGGTTTACCAAAGGATAAAAAGGAAGTTCGGTTTACAAACCCAATAGCACCTATTTCCAACTGGAATAAAGTCACAGACACCGTTTTTCATGTTTATTCTCGTTTTTTTCCTTATACAAAGTCAGGCTTTCTGGATCCCTGGGCATGTGCTTTCCTTTTATTCGATCCTTTCTTGAACATAGCAGTTTTATTCATACCCCAGGAAACATTTCTGAGGCTGTGCTCCTGTAGCTGGGCATAGAAGGCAGAGAGTGAGACACTCAGATGCAAAACTGTTTGACTTGGGACCTTGTGCTGCCTGGAGTTCAGCCATTTAGGGCTTCAGTTCTCCGGGATGAGGCTTTGCATCAGTGCGCAGGCAATTTCCACGGTCTGACACAAACCAGGTCTGAAATTAAAATTCTGGTATGTTGACATAGAGGTTTGAAAAGTTCACCTGTTCACCTCAGTCATTTTAAACAATGAATACTCCTTAGTTTAAAAACATCTTTAGAAAGAGAAAGAGATTCTATAATGTTTTTCAGCAAACCACTTCTGGGTATAAAAATTTGCTATTAGGAATTTCCTTTTCCACACATATCTATCTTCATAGGAGCTGATTTTTTTCTTTTAACACTGCTTTAGCTAGAAAAGACTTGCTAAATGCCGCTTATTTTAATGAAGCAGAAACTCATTACTTTCATTGGCTAAAAATTGCTCCTCACTACTTTAGACTTTTGGCTAAGTTTTTCTAATCCTTTTAATCTTAGCTACTGTCTTTTTTCAAATATTTAAATTAATATCAATGCTCTTCCCTTCATACCATCCAACTTTTCCAAAATTTCTTGAATTACTCCACTGAAAAATGGATACTCTATTCTTGGAAAGGCCAGAATAGGCTCTTGCAGAACATAATGACATTGCTTTTATTCTAAAAATTATGTATCCAGGCATTCAATGCACTGTCTTGGGGAAGATCACTTGTAGCACACGTTTAGTTGTTTGCTCTGAATTCTACAGTATTCATTTCTGATTGTGCATCCTCTTGAATTCTGTCTTCTTGGGGGTTCTACAAATTCCAAATAAACTTCATGTTGCATTGACTTAGACAAAAATCTCCTGGGGAGGTTGTGGCTTCTTTGGGTTGATGAGAGAGCAAAATGCGGGATTTGGATTCTGAAGGCCTAAGCTTGGATCCCTATTCAACCACTCAATAGTTGTGTGGTCTTAGGAAAGTGCTATATTTTTCTGCACTTCATTTCTGCATTTTTAAGTTGGAGGAGAACAATATTATCTTCCTCCATATATGGAAAGAACCAAATAAGATAATAGTTGTGAAAGCATTTTAAACAGTTATAAAAATATATGTATATACATATATAATCATGTCAATAATAGATAAAAATGTGACATATATTTTTGTTAGCATAATTACTTTATTCTTAAAAATAATTTTAATGCAGAAAAATATGCATGCCTCTATATGAGAGATATGTATGAGTCACCATTTTTATGCAGCATTGATGTGACGCATTGGAACAGGGCCACTGGCCAGCCCCTGATGCTGAAGCAGGCTGAGGGCAGTGTCACTAGCCAGCAGTGCCTGGTCCACAGTGACAAGTGCCCGGGGTACAGCAGCTGGCTGTTTCCTCTCATTCTGCTCAGCTCCCGTCTGCTTTTTCTAAGATTCTCCTCTCAGCTCTAGGTTGTCATGAATATCATCACATTTCTTTGGAAGCAGGCTGAGGGCAGTGTCACTAGCCAGCAGTGCCTGGTCCACAGTGACAAGTGCCCGGGATACAGCAGCTGGCTGTTTCCTCTCATTCTGCTCAGCTCCCGTCTGCTTTTTCTAAGATTCTCCTCTCAGCTCTAGGTTGTCATGAATATCGTCACATTTCTTTGACCCTCCTTGGCTCACTGGGCCATTTTGAGTCCTGTCCTCCTCTGTCCATGGTTGGGGCCATCTGCGGATCTGTGGCTCCTGCTAAATGCGTGGCCCAAGGTGATGAAGAAAGTCTTAACTCAAGTGTCTTACCCTGATGGGGAATTTCTTTCTGACATAAACTAGATTCTTACGTCTTGCCTTGGCATCAAATGAAATATTCCTTTTTCCACTTTCTCTGGCCTAGAAGCTATGTGCCAGGTCCAAAAACAGCAAGACATTTCGGTTCTGAAAGTGCGTGGAAGAGGCTCTGCATCCCGCTGCTCACACCTGCCCAGGGTTTTGTTACTTTCTTTGCTTCCTTCTGTCCTCTCGGTTTGCTTCCTGTGTCTTCGGTGCCACGATTCAGTTTTGGGAGTTCAGCATATCTTATCTGAAGATGATTTTTCCATATCTTCTGTCTCTGTAGTGTCCTTCTCTTTGGATCTCTTCAGGTGTGTACACAGGTACGATGGAAGGTGGGCTAGCTGGGTGTCCTGGGCTCCCTGCTCTGCCCAGTCACTCTCTGCACCATCCTGGAGACACACTGACTCCTTGTTTGAAATCCAACCCACTTGCCAGAATGATCCTAGATTAGGCCGTGTTGCCTCTAAAATGTGATGCAGTCTGTAAAAGAACTCTTGGGAAATGAAACCCAGTCTTGTTTTGTGCTGTTTCCTTGTGGCTGTTCAATTTCTCACCTGCCGCAGTGTTTTGAGGGAGGCGTTGGATATTGAGGAAAGCCCGGAGATGTCCTGGGGACATTTCAAACCATTTTAATCATGCGCTAATCTAAGCTCATGATATTTTATATCACAATTTCAGGTACTGTGGGTCTAGAAAACCTTTATCCCCTTATGAGAATGTCCCATAAATAAAAACATAAATTCTAGACACCTCACATGATATTAAAAAAAGGTGTAGGTCAGAAGAGAGGTATACCAGACATCTCTGATGGCAAATATTCTATCACAGTTATTTGTAAAAAGGCTTATCAATATAACTCCAGAATTTCAAATAGAGTAGGCATAGATTACAGTGCTTGCAAATGTGGTATGGATCTGAGGGAGGAAAAAACAAGGTGCTTTAGAAGTTGANAAAATGTGACATATATTTTTGTTAGCATAATTACTTTATTCTTAAAAATAATTTTAATGCAGAAAAATATGCATGCCTCTATATGAGAGATATGTATGAGTCACCATTTTTATGCAGCATTGATGTGACGCATTGGAACAGGGCCACTGGCCAGCCCCTGATGCTGAAGCAGGCTGAGGGCAGTGTCACTAGCCAGCAGTGCCTGGTCCACAGTGACAAGTGCCCGGGGTACAGCAGCTGGCTGTTTCCTCTCATTCTGCTCAGCTCCCGTCTGCTTTTTCTAAGATTCTCCTCTCAGCTCTAGGTTGTCATGAATATCATCACATTTCTTTGGCCCTCCTTGGCTCACTGGGCCATTTTGAGTCCTGTCCTCCTCTGTCCATGGTTGGGGCCATCTGCGGATCTGTGGCTCCTGCTAAATGCGTGGCCCAAGGTGATGAAGAAAGTCTTAACTCAAGTGTCTTACCCTGATGGGGAATTTCTTTCTGACATAAACTAGATTCTTACGTCTTGCCTTGGCATCAAATGAAATATTCCTTTTTCCACTTTCTCTGGCCTAGAAGCTATGTGCCAGGTCCAAAAACAGCAAGACATTTCGGTTCTGAAAGTGCGTGGAAGAGGCTCTGCATCCCGCTGCTCACACCTGCCCAGGGTTTTGTTACTTTCTTTGCTTCCTTCTGTCCTCTCGGTTTGCTTCCTGTGTCTTCGGTGCCACGATTCAGTTTTGGGAGTTCAGCATATCTTATCTGAAGATGATTTTTCCATATCTTCTGTCTCTGTAGTGTCCTTCTCTTTGGATCTCTTCAGGTGTGTACACAGGTACGATGGAAGGTGGGCTAGCTGGGTGTCCTGGGCTCCCTGCTCTGCCCAGTCACTCTCTGCACCATCCTGGAGACACACTGACTCCTTGTTTGAAATCCAACCCACTTGCCAGAATGATCCTAGATTAGGCCGTGTTGCCTCTAAAATGTGATGCAGTCTGTAAAAGAACTCTTGGGAAATGAAACCCAGTCTTGTTTTGTGCTGTTTCCTTGTGGCTGTTCAATTTCTCACCTGCCGCAGTGTTTTGAGGGAGGCGTTGGATATTGAGGAAAGCCCGGAGATGTCCTGGGGACATTTCAAACCATTTTAATCATGCGCTAATCTAAGCTCATGATATTTTATATCACAATTTCAGGTACTGTGGGTCTAGAAAACCTTTATCCCCTTATGAGAATGTCCCATAAATAAAAACATAAATTCTAGACACCTCACATGATATTAAAAAAAGGTGTAGGTCAGAAGAGAGGTATACCAGACATCTCTGATGGCAAATATTCTATCACAGTTATTTGTAAAAAGGCTTATCAATATAACTCCAGAATTTCAAATAGAGTAGGCATAGATTACAGTGCTTGCAAATGTGGTATGGATCTGAGGGAGGAAAAAACAAGGTGCTTTAGAAGTTGACGTATAATGTAAATGCTTTGAGGGCATTCAGTATGCAGAAAGTGGCTAGAGAGGATCATTAGCAATGTGGAATCTCGTTCTGTGATGCTTCTGTATTCTATGGTAGCAGAATGCACATTGCTAATACCTTCTCTGCACAAATTCCCAGTACAGTTGGAGTTTCATTTCTGGTTAAATGCCTGATTTCTTCTGGGTAAACCTTCCCTCCTTACAGCAGAGACTCTGGAAGATTTTTGGGTGAGACATTTTTTTTTTTTTAATGAATTGGCTTATACCAGACACAAAAGTAACTGGAAGATCTTTAACAGTGTGTTGTACTTTAGCTCTGAAAAAGTAGTTTGTTTGCTTTCTCAAAATAGAAATAAAGCAAAGGACAGCACTGATTTGGCCATTCTTTACCGCCCTGTGATATACCCAGGGGACAGCGCCGCGAGGCTGGGCTGAGAGGACAGCTCCCCGAGGCTGGGCTGACTGGGCTTCCTCCAGCACTCACTAAGTTTATTGCTCCTCTAGGTGACGTTCAGATCCCAGGACCTCCCACCAATGTGCATGCCTCAGAAATCAGCAGAAACTACGTCGTCCTCAGCTGGGAGCCCCCCACTCCCCGCGGCAAGGACCCCCTCATGTACTTCATCGAGAAGGTACTCAGTGTCACATCTCCTGAAAAAGCAGATCTCTGCTTGATCTCACATTGTCGTATTTACAGTGTGCTACAGGGGCTGAATTGTGACTTCATGAGGAGGGTTCTGGAATGGAAACTGGCACGAGGGGAATTGTGTCCAAGGTCAGCTTTGCCACCTTCATGTGAGCAGGGCAGTCACTTTGCCTCTTGGATTTCAGTGTTTCCCACTGTCTAGTGAAGGAATTGGACCTGAGGGATCTATACGTTTTCTTCCTGAGGCTGCATTCTAGGCTCCCAAGTGCCGTGTATTCCATGAGAAGCAGGAGTCTGCCCTTGCTCTTGGCATTTGCACGCAGGCTGTGTGGCCACTGAGGGGCGATCTTGTAGAGGGAATTCGCACCAGATGGAGAAGGTTAGCCTCAGAATCACAAGGTCCTCGGCTTGGAGGCTATTTAAACTGGACACAAACAAAGAAATACAAAATACATTGTACATTGCAGCCTTCTACACACACACACACACGAATGTAACCAACAAAATTTCAAAAACAATAACCTACTACATGGACACAAACAAAGAAATACAAAATACATTGTACATTGCAGCCTTCTACACACACACACACGAATGTAACCAACAAAATTTCAAAAACAATAACCTACTACGTGTTATGCATTCTCTTCTGCTTTAATCTAGACTGTCTTATTACATTAAAAAAATGCAGGTTGTGACCCACGAATCTGATCTTGAGACCCACTATTTGGTTGTGGGCCATAATTAGAAAAATCTTTCAAGTCCTACAAACTCTAACTATGGTTTTGTCATACTAAATTTTTATTACAGAATAGTATATAATACAATGTACACTGTACACATGTGATACAGAACATAACATTTCATATAATACAATAACGTATAATACAACTTGATGAAACACAGCACAAACAGAAATGGAAGTGAGCGATATCTCAGACTGACCCTCTGGCCTCCCTACTTCTCTGCAATGCTTGGTTATTGGGGAACTGTAATTACTGGCTCTCAACTCTTCTTTGGCTTCTAGAAGCTTGGCCATTCCTTCCCTACTCCCTTGTCGTTGTCTAACATGAGGGTCCTTTCTCTGACCCACCCAGCTCAGCATCCTCCACACTCCCTCAGTGTGGCTCCCTCGTGTCCCAGACTTCCTTCATCTAGACTGGGAACACACAAAGTCACCAAGGGTAGGCACCGGGACATCAACAGGGACCTCCTACCCTGGACACCTGGGTCATTCCAAAAAAGTGGCTTTCCACTTTTGCCAAAATGAGAGAACCGTCTCCTTTAAATATGAATCTACTTTCCAGAAGCCTGGGTTCCTATGTGAAATATTTTCACAGTTCTTTTCAGCAGGTTTCAGCAGAGTTCATGTGTATCCAACTTTTGCTACCATAGAATTATTTTCAGAAAGGGGATTTTATCTCTGTAGGAAAATAAATGAAATAAAACATGGAATTGAGGCTTTTGAAGTAATTATTGATGATAAAAATTAAACATGAAATATGGAAAATTTGGAAAATACAGAGAAGCTGCATGGAATTAAATTTAAATCATCAATAATTCCATCATATAAAATAGCCACTATTAACATGTGGTACATATATTTATACTCTTTTTCCCTATAGATTTTTATGTACTTGATATATCTATCAAACACACAATTTTAATTCCATACTACTTTTAACAAAATGACATACTTCCTATCATTGGATTAAATATCTTTATACAATAATTTAAATAGATACATGTTTTGAAATATATAAACATAGAATGTATCTTACCCTATCGGTAGAGATTTAGATTGCTGTCACTTTCCCACTACTATAAAGTTGTAATATGGTAAAATTTTAAACTGAGATGTGAACCATTGAATTTCGATGAAATTTTACCAATATACTTCTAAGTTATCTTTAATTTTTCACAGTTCATTCCATTTTACAACTTACCTATTGATTCCCTTAAGTTTCTATCATTTATTTGCTTTAATAGAAAACTGTTTAGTGGTAAACACTTTCAACTTTGGGTGACTTTTTACTTCTCCAAATTGGAGTCACTTTTCATAAAATTAAGAAAAGATTTCTGATTGTCCACCGTGTGCAGGACACTAGGGACTTATCTGACATGTAATTTGGTCAGCTAACATGGAGTATTTCCTTCCACATACTTTTGGGGAGCTTTCTGTGTCCACCATAAGGCCTGCCTCTCTTTGCAGTCCATGGTTGGAAGTGGCAGCTGGCAGCGGGTCAACGCCCAGACAGCTGTGAGGTCCCCTCGATACGCCGTCTTTGATCTGGCTGAAGGGAAATCATACGCGTTCCGAGTGTTGTCAGCAAATAAGCATGGCTTGAGTGACCCATCGGAAGAAACTCCTCCCATTCAGGCACAGGATACAATTGGTAAGTTATTATAGCGAGTGACCAAAATTCAGGACAGTTCAAAAAGATGGTGACGTTGGACAACGATTACATTGCATGAATAAAGACATTAAAGTTATATATGAGTTAAAATTTAAGTTGTCTTAAAATTTCATTTCACAAGAGATGAAGAGCTCTCTGCCATGTTTTGTCGGTTTTCAGGATTTCTCCAAAGTTCCATCTTCTTTTCATGAAACCAGTAAGTGGGTTAAAAATATGTTTGTGCAATGGTCACTTAAAAAAAAAAAAATCCAAACTGTAAATGCATTAGAGTTTCTTGCCCATCTGGCTTGAAAATCCCTTTCGAAAGATTTCAGATAAGATTTACAGAAGTTCTGAATTGCAATCCACTCCAGAGTTGTAGCAATTAAGAACTTGAAATCCCCTGAAGCCTTTGTACTAGACTTTTTTAGTTGTCAGGAATTCTGATCCTGAGTAACTGGATGCTTCTTTGCCTTCTGCCTTAATGTCATATTTTCTGAGAAAGCCAGATCTCAAAATAAACAAGGAATGAGGCTGGCATCAGGAATGGAGTCATAGTTGCCTCCAGGTCATCTTCGGGTTTCCATCCGATGCTGGTTGAACCGAAGCTCTTAAACTTGTTTCCAGAACCACAGGCTTGAAGAGAACTACCATCTCTCTGCAAGTGCCCCGGTCATTTTTCACTTTGGGGCACATGTAGAAAATGACAATAACCGACACACACTGGGGCATGTGGCCCAGGCGGCTGGCTCTGAGGATGCTGGTGTCACCAGGGCTAAGCCCACTGAGGGGCCTGGCAGGGGAAGATCTGATGGTTGAATCATGATGTAGTCTTGAGTCTCTTCAGAGATCCCCACGGATCTAGTAAAATGTGTCCTATTTTCTTAAAATTAGTAATTTACATTCCAAAAATAGTTATTACCCAGTTAGCCAAATCATTTATGTCACCAGGAGATCTCTTTTAACAGCTGGGGTGGAGGTGCAGGAGGTTTCATGATTGTAATTCTCTCTCTTTAGGAGTCAGGTGGGCCTCGGGAAGAGGCAGGAGAGTCTAGCGCCGTCTAGGTCCCCCGGGTTGTTGGCCCAGGGCTCCCTGCTCCTTGCTCCCTTGTCCAAATTTCATCCAAAGCCCAGACCTGTTTGCCTATGGGGAAAGGCTTGAAGATCTCTAGTGGAGCTTCCAAAACTCTGATACTATTGCACTAATCATTGTTTCTCCTCTGCAAAGTTGTTCCTTCTGCTCCTGGTCGGGTACTTGCTTCACGGAACACCAAGACGTCGGTCGTGGTGCAGTGGGACAGGCCAAAAAATGGGGAGGATCTACTGGGCTACTACGTGGACTGCTGTGTGGCAGGAACCAATATCTGGGAGCCCTGCAACCACAAGCCCATTGGATACAACAGGTGCCTGTGCTCCCTTCCCCAGTCCCCAAAGTCATCGCATCAAAATAACGTACAAAAGCAAAACCAAACTGGAACCACACAGCTCCCAGAATAGTACGTACGATGGTAGAAACATATCCCTGAAGGTATCTGAATGAGTCTGCTTTGTCAGTCACGCATAAGGGGATATCTAATTTTAAAGTTCTGACCACTCTGATGAGCTAGTCACTACACCAGCTCCTCTTGACTGAAATTATTTATTTATGGATGAAGGAAGAGTTCCAGAACTTGGGTTTTTTTTTACATAATTAGCATTTAGAACTTTTTCTTTGAGGGCCGGCCCGGTGGCACACTGGAGAGTGCGCCGCTTGAGAGTGTGGCGGCGCTCCCGCCGAGGGT
>NW_007726518.1:597900-613643 GCF_000696425.1 Galeopterus variegatus
ACACCGAGGGTTGCGATCCCGTTGCCGGTCAGTAAAAAAAAGACAAAAAGGAAAAAAAAAAGAACTTTTTCTTTGAATTGGAGAGTTAAAAACAGCAACTATGATGTGAAAGTCATTTTATTTTTCCATATCAATTTTTTGAACTTTTAAAACTGCTTTGTTCGCATAACTGGCAGTCCTGTTCTCCAGCCCAATTGAGATAACACTGGGGAGACCATCTTCTCTTGTGAGGGGAGACGCTGGCTTCCTTCACGGTGGAAAGGCAGCATCTTTACTTTTGGAATTGATTTACTCCTGCTTCATGCTGAGTGTGCAGAGATTGAGTTTACTAGGTTTTCTCTATGATACGCTTCCCAGGAAAATATAGGCAGCTGTCAGAATCACTCTTGTGGATAGGTCACCAGTAAGGTCTCAGCTATTTTTCCTTTTTAAATCTTAAATTAAATACATTGTAAAAAGCTGTGGTTAGAAAAGAAAGGAAGTAATTGAGGAGAGTAACAGATGTTCTTCACAATCCAAGGCTAGCAGTGCCTGTGAACTATTAGTACATGTTTGTTGACTGCATAAGACAACAATTACTTAGGTTTACTGAGTACTCAACACGTGCAGGAAAACTGTGCTAAGTTCGTTACATAGAATTTCCATTTAATGCTTACAACAATGCTGTGTGGGAAGTATCGTTATCCCCACTTGAAGATGGGAAAATGAAGTCTTACAGGGGCTAAGTACCGTGATTAAGAATGTAAAAATCCATTGAATGTCAAAGACAGTATTTGAGCCTCGTCTATCTGACTTTGAAGTTTTTAGCCTCTACAGTACAATGAGTTCTCATTAAGTTTTACATATGTGGGATTCTTTTTAATAAGGAATTCAACAGTATTTTATGATAGACCCTTGATCCAGACAAGACCCAGAAAACGCAAATATGAAGGTGGAGTCATAGAATAAGTGACTTTGATGCTGAGTATAACTGGTGTAATTGGGTGCTGTTACCTTGCTTTTTGACCCTGAATGTTAAATTAACTAAAATTGAAAATGAGGTATGTACAGGTATGTTATGCATATAAAAAGCTCTCAAAAAGTAAACATCCGTTTAGTCCAAGTGAAAAATTTTTATGGAGTGTTCAAAATGATTTCTACTCCTGCTTTAGGAGAAAAAAAAATTGAGCTTTGTAATCATGACCCTGATTCATGAATTTCTCAGGTTTGTCGTGCATGGCTTAACGACTGGAGAGCAATATGTCTTCCGAGTTAAAGCTGTCAATGCTGTGGGGATGAGTGAGAATTCCCAAGAATCTGACGTCATTAAAGTCCAGGCTGCCCTCAGTAAGTAACTCATAGGCTATTCTGCTTCGACTTTCACCTCTCCAGTACGTTGTAGTTTTTGCCTGAGTGAACATTTGTGATGCCATTTGGAATATTTCCGGAGGAAGAAAGGGGAGGTGCACGGTTGGAGAGAGAACATGTGATTCTGCTGAAACCTCTTGTCCATTGGCTACTTGTTTTGGAAATGCCAGTGTGACAGTGAGAAATGATAAAATGCTAATACCATACAAATTAAAAACAGAAAACATTATTAGAAGTTACGTTTGTTTCCCAATGCCTGTACTCACATTGAAATATATGCTATAGGGTATGAATTTCTCTTTTCAAGAAACGTGCTCATATAGAACGTCAATGNATATATGCTATAGGGTATGAATTTCTCTTTTCAAGAAACGTGCTCATATAGAACGTCAATGGCCTTTTTAGCTATTCAGTTCAAGCAACTTCAATAAATCATTTCAGAGAAAGTCACATGTTTATGTAACTCTGGCTTTGTCCATAAATAGTGATGTTAAAAATTATTATTTTGATCAAATGGGACAATTCAAATCCTAAATCTCATGAATGTTCCCAGAAAAGTTGACCTATAAAGCTGTGCTTTATAATTGTTGCTGTTGTTATTTCATATTAAACACCATACTGCTTAAACATGCTGAGCAACATTTTGAATAACAACGTTGCATATTCTACATTTTGAATCACCTTTACCTCTGAGAGACATGTTTTGCTGTTTAATTATATTTCATCTCCAACTAAATTGACAAACATTGTCAGGAATTAAGATTTCTCTTCTAATGATATTGTTACTGGAATTTCCAAGGAATGTCAAATCTGATAGTACCTAGGTAGGCACAATAACAAAAATTCAGTTACTCTTTTGTTTTGAGGTCATTATTCTAAATTGTCAGTTTTTTCCAGGAGGGACTTTCAAGCATTCCTATTTGCCTTTGTACATCATTCCTACTAAACGGAAGGCAATCATTTACATTTTTATGCTACAACAAGAATTGCTTACTTCTAGCTCACCTCTAGCTCAGGTAATGGAGAACGACCACACCTGGGTCACTTAGACTTAGGGGAAAAGCAGAGACTTTGATCAAATGGGACAATTCAAATCCTAAATCTCATGACTGTTCCCAGAGAAGTTGACCTATAAAGCTGTGCTTTATAATTGTTGCTGTTGTTATTTCATATTAAACACCATACTGCTTAAACATGCTGAGCAACATTTTGAATAACAACGTTGCATATTCTACATTTTGAATCACCTTTACCTCTGAGAGACATGTTTTGCTGTTTAAATGACCTTTCACCTCTGAGAGACATGTTTTGCTGTTTAATTATATTTCTTCTCCAACTAAATTGACAAACATTGTCAGAAATTAAGATTTCTCTTCTAATGATATTGTTACTGGAATTTCCAAGGAATGTCAAATCTGATAGTACTAGGTAGGCACAATAACAAAAATTCAGTTACTCTTTTGTTTTCAGGTCATTATTCTAAATTGTCAGTTTTTTCCAGGAGGGACTTTCAAGCATGCCTATTTGCCTTTGTACAACATTCCTACTAAATGGAAGGCAATCATTTACATTTTTATGCTACAATAAGAATTGCTTACTTCTAGCTCACCTGTAGCTCAGGTAATGGAGAACGACCACACCTGGGTCACTTAGACTTAGGGGAAAAGCAGAGACATCCTTTGAGGAAAAGATGGTCCGTTTCCACATATGGTGATTAAACATGGAAACATGAATTCATGTTCGTTCGAATTACTCTGAAGTTTCTATAACTGTGTAGGAAATTAAAACACTAAAATAAATACTAATATTTGTAATCTCTGGCCATGGATACACAGTCATTTCTCTTCATGGTTGTAAATGAGAAAGCTCCTTCTCAAAGTTTTCCTTCAGAGGCAGGAAGGGAGTCGTTTGTTGTTTCTGGAGAAGGTCTAATCTCTGTCTTATAGAAAATTCTGATTTATAAAATATGTATTATCTCTATAATATATACTTATATATATTTTGCATATATATTGTTTTAAAATATAACCTTTTAAAAGTATTTTTTAAAACTACCTGCTCTAAAGGAAGATATAAAAACAAAGATGGTTGAAAGAGCTGAGGGCATAAGGATTCAGGACCGTCTCCCAGTTGCCTCCTCATCCCTCTGAAATGCTAGAGTTGACCACGTGGTAGGATGCAGCTGTTGAGCTAAGGTCCTGGGTAACTTTTCTGCTTGTGTTTGCTTGTAGCTGTCCCATCCCATCCTTACGGGGTTACGCTTCTGAACTGTGACGGCCATTCCATGACCCTTGGCTGGAAGGTGCCTAAATTCAGCGGAGGCTCAGCCATCCTGGGTTATTATATAGACAAGCGTGAAGCTCATCATAAAAACTGGCATGAGGTCAATTCTTTACCTGTCCAAGAGAGGATCCTAACGGTTTGTTTTCATTTGTTCTTTTAATTTTGCCTGGATGATTTTTATATTTTGGGTAGTCCTTCATTCAGTGTTTCAGAGTTCCATGGCATTAGATAATTTGATACAGAAACAAAAATGAATTTTGAAAAAAAAAATTAATAGCATCACGAGATCATGGAGCTCAGGGACTGGAAAGATCTTAGGAATGATTTTTTTTTCTTTTTCTTTCTTCCTTTTTTTTTTTTTTTTGAGAAGCAATGAAGAATAGGAGAGACAAATTATTGAGTGGGTTTGACAATTAATGACTCTGGTGTAACCAGGACCCATTGCAATGGCTCTTGTTGTAAGCTCTGAGCCCCTTGAAGGCAGGGATGCAGTCTGAGTTGTGTTTCCATCCTTGGCATGGATCCTAGTGCCTGAGGACAGAGTCAGTGCTGAACAAGTGTTTATTAAAAGAATAACATTGTCTCTCTGCTTATTAACCTCCATTTTCCTAAGAAATTCTTGTATTTCAAGTCTCTGAGTGAATCTTGTAAGCTCTGAGCCCCTTGAAGGCAGGGATGCAGTCTGAGTTGTGTTTCCATCCTTGGCACGGATCCTAGTGCCTGAGGACAGAGTCAGTGCTGAACAAGTGTTTATTAAAAGAATAACATTGCCTCTCTGCTTATTAACCTCCATTTTCCTAAGAAATTCTTGTATTTCAAGTCTCTGAGTGAATCATTTGCTGTGTGTACATTATGCCCGAGAGAGAATAGAGAATAGAAAGAACGTCAATTGGGAACAAGAAAGACCTGGAATCAAATCCAGATGCAAACCCCTGGCAGCCACGTGGCTTTGCATTTCACCTGTCTGAGCCTTTCATTTGTCATTTGAGCAATGTGACAGATGATGCTTGCCTGACATGGTAGCTCACCTCGTTACCTCAATGGATGAGGCACCTCCTAGGTGTCACTTAATGCTGTAAAAAAGAGAGGCTTTTTGGAAGGAAGGTCTTAGAAGGTCTAATATCTGTTTTATAGAAAATTCTGATTTACAAAATATGTATTATCTTTTTAATATATATTTATACAATATATAATATGTTATTATATATTATATGTATTGACAAAATTCAAGTTTGGTGTGGCATATTTGATATTTTGCCCACATGCAACCTCTGACATTTTACCATGCCTGTTATTTTGTTTTTTAAAATTTTATTTTTAATTGATGAATAATAATTCTGTATATTAATGGGGTACAATGTGATATTCTGACATATATTCACATTGTAAAATGATTAAATCTAGCTAATTAACGTATCCATCACCTCACATACTATTTTTTTTTTGTGGTGAGAACATGTAAAATCTACTGTTTTTTAAAATTTTGTGATATACATTTATTATTGACTATTGTCGCCATGCTGTGCAATAGATCACCAAAACTTATTTCTCCTGTCTTGCTGAAACTTTGTACCCTTTGAGTAACATCAACCCTGCCCGGTCCCCACAGCCCCTAGTAACCACCTTTCCACTCTCTGTTTCTATGAGTTTGAGTTTTTCAGATTTTATGTATGCAAGTGAGATCATGAAGTATTTGTCTTTCTGTGCCTGGCTTATCTCATGTAGCATGACTGTTTTTTATTAGGTCCCATATTTCTGAGAAAAACACCCACTTATTTTCTGAATGGTAGTCACTTGCATGAGAAGGATGAACTCTATCTTCCAGCGAGTAAAGCAGTTTAACCTTAAATGTCTTGCTTTGGACACTGTATTTTTTTCAGAGACAATGTTAACCTAGACACGCTTTTATCCCCCCCGCCCCGAGCCTGCTGAGTCAAGCCTCCTGGTTTGGTCCTCCTGGTGTCCCACAGTCCAGGCAGAGTTCCCCCAAGGGCCCCGAGGGGCTGTCCTCTGTGGACTGTAGTGATCTAAGGAACCTGGACAGCCTGGGTAGGGGAGTGTGGTCGGAGGGGGTGACAGAGCTGCCCTGCGTCCCCACCGCAGGCCTGGGTCAGGGCTCCTTCCCATCACATCCCGGGGTCTGCTCAGAGAGCCCCGCTCCTTTCATCTCCGCTCTTTTTGTTCTTGTTGGATGTGTCTCTCTTAGCCTCAGTTTCCTTTCCTGCCAAAAGGGCATCATCATGTCACCCCGTAGGAGCATGTATAGGATGAGCGAGGCAAAGTATGTAAGGTTTAACATCGCACTGCAACTTGCCGGGTGCGTAAGCAGGCTTCCTTAAATTATTTCATCTAATTTACTGACCAGGTCCCTTCCGCTCCTATTTTATTTTACAAATCAATCATAAATATCCCTTCCCCCACCAATGGACTGTAACGCATGTTTTATTTCACATATTCACTTAAACAAAATCTAAATAGGTGGAGGGCTTGACAGAAGGCGCATTATATGAGTTCAGAATTGCTGCTGCCAACGTGGTGGGGATTGGGCAGCCTTCGGACCCCAGTGAGCACTTCAAGTGCGAGGCCTGGACAGCGCCAGAACCCGGTAAGACACTTCCATCCTGCAAACACCACTAACCAGAGAAGAGCCAGCGCGGCAGCCTGATGGCTGCAGCTCAGTCGTCACTAGCCTGTCACGGCCACCATCTGCTCCTTTGACATCTGGGGTACGGATGTGAATTAGACTGACCTGGTGTCTGTAGTCTGGGCAGTGCACAGACAGGAAGCAGGTGATGAGTACGGTAATAAGACTGAAGTGTGTGTGAGAGGGGAGCACACAGAAGGGACACCCACCCCAGGCTGCAGAAGGAGGGGACAGCTTTCCCAAAGCTTACCAAGTTGCTGCCAGCACATGATCTATGGCAAGGACTAGGTCTAGGACACCTTCTCCCAAAGGAGAAGGGAGGGAAGCCACAGGGCAGAAGAGGGTCCCAGGCAGAAGAGAAAACCCGAGCCCATTTTCCAAGTGAGACAGAGCATGACATTAGGGTTCTCATTTGTGTGTTAGCCACCGTTGTCCTCTTGGACCATGTGGGGATCTTGGGGCCTTCCGTTCTAAAATGCATAATTGTTGCAAATCTGTGTTTATTTAGGAGTCTACATTTTAAAAACTGTTATTATAAATTCTGAAGTACTGTCGATTGCTTTGTATCCAGTCCAACAGGAACCCATATACAATAAATAATATGCTTGTGTTTTGAAAAAGAAAAATCTAAAAGTTGAAACTGACAAGTTCAAAGTTTAGACTGTTTTTCAGTTTTGTAGCCAGATTATATTGATGTTTTTCCTTTCCTTTCCTTTTTCCTTCCTTTCTTCCCTACTTGTTTTAATGAAATTAAAAATTAATTTTTGCCCCTTAGAAAATCCAGTAGAAGAAAAAAGCTGTTAATTTTCCAGAGCCTTTCTGAAGGTTTGGTACGACATGGCTTAGCAGCCCTCAAGGGACATGGTGTAATTTAATTAAGACGGAGCTGGCCATTCATTGCACCTTTTCTCTTTACCACTCAGTGCTCATCTGGACCTGGGAAATCAGCACCAAACACCTTTAGAGTTTCTTTGGATGTTCACAGAAAGCAGAGCTCAAGTGATGTGGTAGCAACCACGTGTGCTAGCTGGCCAGGTGGCCAGACTGCCGGAATGAATGCCTGTGACTGACAGGTTTCCAGCCCAGTGGGTGGATAACTTCAGTACTTTTCCTTTTCTGCACACATTTCCCCACTATGTTGTGTATCTGCTGGTCCCAAGAGAGCAACATGGACTTGTGAATTATTTTAAGTATATCCACAATCACCCAGATGCAGAACAGAGAGGCTGCAGGAACATTAAGCTGGGCTGTCCTCCCCAGCTCCTGGCATCATGTGAACACCCCTCCTCATGGGCATTCTTCCAGAATGGGCAATAAATACTTTTAATGAGGAGTACATAATGAAGTTGTGGTAGGAGGCATCTACCCAAGAAGCCGATGGTCCCCAGGGCTTAGGTTAGGGTGGCAGGTTTGCTACATTGGTGTGAGCATGTATGTGCACAGGTTAAATTTGGCTTTTCAGGTCCTGCCTATGACTTGACATTCTGTGAGGTCAGGGATACATCACTGGTCATGCTGTGGAAAGCCCCAGTATATTCTGGTAGCAGTCCTGTTTCTGGATACTTTGTGGATTTCAGAGAAGAGGATTCTGGAGAATGGATCACCATAAATGAGGCAACAACTGCAAATCGTTATTTAAAGGTGATTCATTCATTTATTTGTCTCCTTTTCCATGAAACCTTTTTTGATCCTTATGGCAAACTAGCCCAGAGTCCCAAGGTGAACCTGTTCAAATAAATTGGACATGACTGTTGTAGGGGTCCTACAAAGAGGGTGTCATTCTCCTCCAAGGATTTGCGGACGAGCACAGTGAGATTCCAGCAGATGACAGCAAAGTGCGTATGGGAGTGGCACCTTCCTGTGTTGGCGCAAGGTTGCCATGTTGGCTCCCGGGAACTGCGTGGACATGCCTCTTCTTCCTGCACTGCAGTCCAGCAGTTGTTAACACCTCTCCTCTCAGACCTGCAGTCCTTAGGCTGTGCTTATGTGCTTTCCACAGAGATGATTGACATTATATTACGTCCCTCCCCTTCAAGCCCCGTAAATAATTTCTCAATTCATGTGATCGGTAATTGAAGTCCATTTGATAAATGTCACACACACACACACACACACACACACACTTTTAATACATTTGACAAAATTTTAGTGCCTACTGAAGTCCATTTGATAAATGTCACACACACACACACACACACACACACACACACACACACACTTTTAATACATTTGACAAAATTTTAGTGCCTACATTGCTCTATCCTCTTTTTTCCAAATATTTCTATTTTTAGCACTTGCAATTCAGCAATTACTGGGTCAGATGAGACAACTGTCCTTAGACCCAGTAGATCCATATGCCCTGGCTAATTTGCCCAGCTGCCTTAATCTAAAGGTTTTCTTCTTTTGGTTGTGGACCCTGTGGTGTGGTTTAGACAGGAATGCATTGTGCACCCTTACTTAAAGAAAGACCACATCTGAATCAGACACACACCACACTGACAGAAGCTTAAATAGGCAACAACCTTTGGAAAACAACTTGACGATATAAAACAATTTCTTTTGAATGAAAAAGTCAGCTTCTAAGAATCCAGCTAAATAAATCAACTAGGAACTTAGTTAATATATATTTATCACTATCAATATGGATTATACTATGCATAATCTATGTACATATAAGAGAGTGATTTAATTTTGATATTGTCCAAATGATGATTTTTTTTCCAGTTAAAAATCACATTTAAAATAATATGAAGTGCCACTGAATTATGTTAAACATGAAACCCATATTATAAACTAGTCGATATGATTTTATTTCTACTTTAAAATATGCAGGAAAAAAGAGGAAAACGATATATCAAAATTGTAGCAAATCTGTTTATTCCTGCAAAGTGAAATTGTGTGGGACTGTGAATCTTTCTCCCTCTGCTTTTCTCATTTACTATGTATAATTTTTCCAACTGGAAAAATAAGTTATTTTTAAAAAGGTGTGCTCTTAATAAAGTGTGAATGATAAAAAAGTTGTCTTCATTTTATTTACACACATTGTGTTTCCTCGGTTGTTTCAAGGTCTGTGACCTGCAGCAAGGTAAAACCTATGTCTTCAGAGTCCGGGCAGTAAATGGAAGTGGAGTGGGGAAGCCATCGGACACATCGGAGCCAGTTCTTGTAGAGGCTAGACCCGGTAAGACTTCGCCTCTCAGCCATTCAAGATAGCAAAAATTATTGAGCAGCAATAATTTAGGAAGGATGTGCTTGTATTATGTCTGTATGTATGAATGGATGAGTAGACGGATGCATGCATGGATGAATGGATACCCTGTTGTATTTTTAAGAAGGTCTAGATTGGCAAATGGAATACAGTATGACTTCAAGCTGGGCAGGCGTTCTGACGACCCTGGGTAAGGAGTCGAGCACATCAGGCCATTGTTATGGGTGGCAGGGACTGTTCTTGGAGTAAACAAGGTGCAGAAAGGAAGGTAGTTTTTTTATACTACTGCTGAGTTTTGATCAGGAAATTATAAAGCTGTTGGTAATTTTCTTGGTTGCAATGAATAAACCCCCCTCGAGGCGACCTTAAGAGGGGAAGTACTTCTGGAGGCAGAGACAGGCTTGCAGGATACATGAGGAAGGTGCTGCCCGAGTCGCAGAAAGTGATGGAGCCACAGACTGTGAGACTGTGTTGTCTCTTCCTGGGGCTCTCATTTCTCTTCTCTGGACATTTACTTTATGCTATTCTGCTGCCTGGCTTTCTTCTCTGTCTTGTTGGTGACCCAAGAGCGTCTATAATTCATGGCTTCATCTCCACTCACCGGCAGAGACTGAGCTGTATCTTGTCCAACTCCTAATTTCTAAGAGATGAATTTTGACTGGCACGTATTGGGTCAGGTTCCCCTTTAGTCAAATGTAGCAAACAAACAACAAACACCCCGCACCACCCCCCAATAAAAACAAGACAGATAACGTGGAGGAGGAGGAGCCCTGTAGGTGAAATCAAGTGGATTCCATCCTGGGAGGGTGAGGGGTTAGATCTCAGAGAGAAAATGGATCTTTCGGGCCTGGATAGGCAGCCCCAGAAGGGTTTCTGTAGTGGAACTAGATGCAGAAAAGGAGATGGACAGAAATGAGATGGCTTAAAAAAACAACCACAAAACAAACAAAACAATATCGCATCTGTCTGCTCCCTGAAGTGTTTTTCTCTTTCATGGTTCTCTGGATCAGTCCTGAGTGGACATAAAGTAAAACTGATGATTTGGTGTAAAATAAGCTCTCTGCCCATGCCACCTTCTCTCCAAAAAAAGAATTCAAAGAACACTGTGTTCCTAGGATGCTCATCACACATTCTTGCTGTGCAGGCACCAAGGAAATCAGTGCTGGCGTTGATGAAGATGGCAATATCTATGGTGTAAAATAAGCTCTCTGCCCATGCCACCTTCTCTCCAAAAAAAGAATTCAAAGAACACTGTGTTCCTAGGATGCTCATCACGCATTCTTGCTGTGCAGGCACCAAGGAAATCAGTGCTGGCGTTGATGAAGATGGCAATATCTACCTGAGTTTTGACTGCCAGGAAATGACAGATGCCTCTCACTTCACTTGGTGTAAATCCTACGAGGAGATTGCAGACAAGGAGAGGTTTAATATCGAAACTGTAGGGGATCAGTAAGTCATACCTTGAAGTAGGAGATTGTAAACTTCTGGAAACTCCTGCAGACAGAAATAGTTAATGCTTATCTGCTCTTCTTCCTTTTCAGTTCGAAGTTGTACTTTAAGAATCCAGATAAAGTGGATTTAGGGACCTATTCTGTGTCTGTGAGTGATACGGATGGAGTGTCCTCAAGTTTTGTTTTGGATGAAGAAGGTAATATGTTTATGGCATAGGCTTGCTTTTTTTTTTTTGGTTTTGAAACTACTACAGAACAGACTTATTTGCTTAGAAAAAGCAGGTGTGTTCTTGGGAGGCTGGGGATGGGGAATACTTAAATAAACCAAATGTTACTTTAGAAAAATTTTTTTTTTCCTGAACGGTAAGGGGATCGCAACCCTCAGCACAGTGTTGTCCGCACCACGCTCAGCCAGTGAGTGCACCGGCCATCCCTATAGAGGATCCGAACCTGAACCCAGGGCCTCGGCGCTCCCAGTGCTGCACTCTCCCGAGTGAGCCAGGGGGCTGGTCCTACTTTAGAAATTTTAAACGAACTCTAGAGTTTGTATTCTACTCACCCAATAATCAGTGGTCCAGGACATGTTGCTTGTACAGCCTTCAATGTGTACTTTTAAAGTTGAGTTTTAGACACATTTTAACAGTTTGGCAAGCAGGAAGTTGTATGAATTTATTAGCAAATGAGTCTATAAAATTAACGAAAAATATACAGGTGGAAGACTCTTCCCTTCCCTGCCAACATGGATAAATCAGGATGATAAAAGAAAAAAAATATTTTTATGTGTGTGAAATAAATTTTTAACTGCCATAGCCAAAATCTCTTGCTCTTTTGCAAATAGAAGACAGCAGAAAGAAGCAAGAAAAGTCTGTTTTGTATGACCCAGGGAAAACCAATGGTTTTCTTAGGGAGGTTTACACATCTGAGTTTATGGACAAATGGGCATCAGGCAAGGCAGGTTGGTTCTTCAACTGCCTGGGATTACCCGCATTCTCGTCCACCCTGATCCATCCAACCTCTAGGTCAGAGTCAGCCTCACTGTTCTAAAATGAAGAGTTGGTGATATGGAGTGAAGTCTGCACCACTGGACAGAATCCTCAGATCTCCTGGTTTCTGAGGGTCTGAGAGTTCTCTACTAAAATCCCCCCATCCCAGGGGGTGGGGGGTGGGGAAGGACAGGCAAGTATCTATGGCAGGGCAGCTAGAGACTCTGTTGGCTTCATGAGCTGGCTGGTTGGTTAAATTTGGGTAAGCTCACGTGGTAAGAACAGCAGCGGGGTCTGCAGTGTTTCTCCTTCCTGGGGTCTTCAGTGAGAAGCTCACAGACACGGGTGGAAAAGGACCGGAGTCCGCTCACAGGCTTCTTAATCTGCCTTTGCTGACACTGCCCCAGGGGTCTTCAACCAGTTTTGTCCTCACAAGGCACCCTTAAAGAACATTGGAAAGCTGGGCATTTCTCTGCACCATTTTTAAGTTTACATATGACATTTTCGTCTTAATTTTAAATAGTTGTGAGGGTTAACATTTCTACCATATTTTATGTTGTAATAGACTTTAAATATGTATTTAGGCAAAACCTTGGAGTTGCAGGTTTAGCTCATTCGATTTATGGAAATTCCTACCAGAAGATCTAATTGGGAAAGCCAGTCCTTGCTGTGAAACGAATTGTCCAAATGCAGTTTACTTTTAGTCAGGAAACGTCTGATTTCATTTTTCAGTTTATTTTTTTATTTTTTTTTCCTTTTGTCTTTTTTACTGACTGGTAACGGGATCGCAACCCTCGGTGTCGCGCCCGCACCTGGGACCGGCAACGGGATCGCAACCCTCGGTGTTGCGCCCGCACTGCGCTCAGCCAGTNCCACTGCACTCCCAAGCAGCGCACTCTCCAGTGCGCCACCGGGCCGGCCCTCATTTTTCAGTTTAAATGAATGTGCTCGTATGTGCCTCCCTGACCACCGTCTCATTTCTGAATTCTAATTTTAAGAAGGAAAGAAGGAAGGGGAGGAAATGAAGAAACGGTGTGGAGCTCTCCTTTGTCTTACCTTGCTCTTAGGACCTTGTCAGGAGCCATGCATTCTGTTTTTTTTGTTTGTTTTTTTTGTTTTTAAAAACTCATGGTGAAATTCTGAATGGATGAGATGCATGTGCATTTTTATTTAATAAAATTGAAGAAGAAAATTTTGAAAGGGGGAGGAAGATCATAGACCACAAGCACATTCTCAGCCATCCAGGTCAATTGTGGGGAAGAGTTCTTATGGAATTAGATGACCTTGAAAAGGCTCCCTTTAATCTCTCCCTGAAAACTCTTCCTGTATTCCAGGAATATACCTGCCCCTGCCAGCTCCAGTCCCCACACTCCCCAAGACTCTGCCCTAATTTCTTCTCAGCTGTCCTTTTAGTAGGTGGGTTCTTTAATGATGAGGATCTTAGTTGCAGACCACTAATTTACTGAAGGTTAAAGCTATCCTCTGTATACTTTTTGCTTTTAGTTTAGATTTCTTGTATGCCGTCCAATTAAATCTTGGTAATACAAAATCTCTGCTCTTGTTTAGCCTTGCTGTTGTTTATAAACTTCTTAATATACAGGTTAAAATTAATTAAAATGTTTTTTCTTAATTTTAGAGCTTGAGCGTTTGAAGGCACTAAGCAATGAAATAAAGAATCCCAGTAAGTGAGCCTCCGTTCCTGAATGTACAATTGCAGACCCATTATGGCCATATTCTTTAAGGCATGGAGCTCTCCAAGGAACAGCTCTGGGGAAAAGATGGTTTCCTTTTATGCTCCTGGCTTACAGGCTTGTAACCTACTGATTTAAAACAAATATTAGCTAATATTGTAGCTTGTAGAAACTTGCAATGCACAGAGAGTGTTTTGAATTCTGGGTTAGTATAGCTATTGCTAATACAAGAGAGATGTCTATCCAATGAAATCTTCAGTTATTGAATTACATCGAATACAGAAAGAATACATGAACCTTCAGCCATTGAACACATCCAGAAAGCTAACACAGAATTCATGTGGCAACAACAGTCTAGCTAGAGTTTTAGTTAATTTTTCATTTTTTGGTTTCCATAATGCAATGCAATACTCAAGGGTTTCACATCCTCAAAAAAATTAATAACTGGGATTGATATTTTCCTGCAATATGTAGCTATTCTTCCTCTCAAGGATTCATGCATTATTGACTTGAGATTTCTTTTCTTCCTGTAGCAATTCCTCTGAAATCAGAATTAGCTTATGAGATTTTTGATAAGGGCCAGGTTCGCTTCTGGCTGCAGGCTGAGCACTTATCACCAGATGCCAGCTACAGATTTATTATTAATGACAGAGAAGTCTCTGACAGTGAGGTGAGTTCATGTGTGAGTGATCTCTAGATTTGGAGGGGGCCAGGTTTTTCTTTGGTAGGTCCGTTACTTAATGTCAACATTCTGTGTTTTTATCCCTTTTTGAGCTGTAAAAATTGGGGTGTAGAAGGTTGACAAGATGAATGAAGATGGTTGACTCCTGCAATGTTCGGAGGTTTGGTCTGGGTTAGATAAGAGATCAGCAGTCTAAAATCCAAGCCTGTTGAAATTAAAAAGTGACAAGTTACGTTTTAGAGACTTTGAGCTCTATGAAAAGGTTCAGATTACATGGAAGGAAATGTCCATGATGAATCAGTTTATTTATTCTTGGTGATGGTTTTCAAGGCACATGTTTTTTGCTCTATTGTGAGGGATGGCTTCCTGCACCGCCCCCTGCCCTGACAGACTCCCATGGAAGACACTGGCTGGGAAATAAGATTCTGCAGCTTTCTTAACTGTGCAGGCTGGGCTGCACTCTTGGTTTGGCATATCTGATCTGTGCAAAGACAACGGTACAACTGTAAAAACATGTATTGTTTGCTATGATACAAACACTTTCGTCCCCATTCTACTTTTAATTGTATAAAATGAACTTACAACTGTCACAGGTATTTCTGTTTTGGCTGTGGAATATTTGAGAAGACATCAATTATATTTAGATCTATTTCTGCTTGTCTAATTATAGCACACCTGGGGACCCAGTTAAAGGACGACCTATTCAATGGGGTCTTTCTTTACTGCTCAATGGTGGGGTTGGGGGTCTCTCAAATTCCACCATCTTTATCTCTCCTGCCTTCTTTTAATACCCAATGTGTTGTGTCACAGATATACTTAGTTATCCTATTAAGTCCTGAATGCTTTATTCGTTTGTTCATTACACAGATGCTAATGGAAAGCTTGAGATGTAGGAATCGCTCAGGCCATGTGGGCAGCCCACATGCTATTTCTCTAAGCTCGACTCCTCATCTTTAGTTCAGCCTGTGTGTCTGATGGGTATTAAGTAAAGCTTAGCTGGATGAATGTCTGTCAGATGGAAATATTGCATGGGTAAGGATCATGTGATTTTTTTCTTATCCAGTCAATCTTTCTCATGAGAATCATGACATACTTTAAGACTCATACAAATGGGAGAGTTGGCTAAAAAGTGGAAAGCATATAGTTTCTTTCAGGCTGTAAGAAAGGCAATGGTATGAATATTGTCTATAGGAGAGTACTGCCTGATCAAGGTAATTGGAGAAATTTTCTCTGAGCAGATATCATGCTATGAAATGAAATGGAATTTAGTGTAATTGCATTTTATTTGCAGAACATCTTTTGATTAACATTTCCTATCTGCTGTATAGAGCTTGCTTTAAAAATGGATGTCATTTCTATGTGGCTAATCTTTTGGAATATGGCTGTACTATTTCACTTTTTTTTTCCTTTTTGTCTTTTTTACTGACCGGTAACGGGATCGCAACCCTCGGTGT
>NW_007726518.1:614361-616035 GCF_000696425.1 Galeopterus variegatus
GAACCCTCGGCGGGAGCGTTGCCACGCTCCCAAGCGGCGCACTCTCCAGTGCGCCACCGGGCCGGCCCCTATTTCACTTCTTTAATTAGCGATCTACAGGTGACTTTTACACTTGAAGATTGATGCTATTTAGTGAAAGTCACGTGAAAGCCTCTATTTATGGCACTCATAAAATCATTGAACTTCATCTTGTTGCATAATGGCAATAGCAAGAAGCCTAATTATTTTCTAAAATCTGCCCAGATACTGCTGTGCAGAAGCTGAGAAAATTGAAAAGCCTACTGTATTGCTAAAACTCTGTTTAGTGAGAAACATACTTTTTTAATTCTCAGAGCTAATTAGAGTAACTTCCTATCTTTCTCTACTTACAGATGTTTGAAGTGAGTGTAAGGACAGTGCCTTTGTTTGATCAATTTGAAATTTTCTGTTGATATTAAAAAGTAAATGTTCAAAACTAGAAAGAAATTCAAGGACTAAAGCAGGGGTACATTCACTGGGCTGTCATATTCCTGCTCCTCCTGTGAGAACCACTTTAGTCTCCGGGGATGGGGGCAAGTGTTGCTATTGTATTTCCTGTTGTTGATATCATTTGTTAAAACCACCTTCTCTCTCAGAAAGTAACCTGAGGTCCTACTTTCTCATTCATTCCTCTCTTGCTGTCATTAAGGTGTACAATCACCTCTTCCAGTTTCCCATTTAGAAAACATCTCGATGACCTTATACAAGTACACATTGTGTGATTTCATATTTGAAATACTGAAATTTCTGGTTGTAAATGTGATTTTTTGGTGTTTACTGGAAATCAAAGCCTGGGAGGGGGTGGAGTAGGCTTTATTTGCTTAAAACCTGAAAGTTGTGTTGGATTAAGAAGTTGAATCACCACAGTTAACCACTGGGAACTCGGCTGCTCATCCTCCTCTCCTGGTGGGCGGCAGAATATATTCTGTGAATCATTTGTTGACCATCTGCCGCAGCCAGCAAGACGGTAGGGCAAGAAAGTAAGACATAAACCTCGCCCTCATGGAGGTTTGCTTGAGTGATCTTGGGAAATCTAGTTGGATAATAGGAACGGGGTCAGAGGACAGAGGCCTGGAGTGTCAGGCAGAAGAACTCAGAAATGATGCAGAGGGAATGAACTTAGAGCTAAACCGAACAAAGTTGCTCTTTTGCTAATATTCATATTCTAAACTCTCTGTGGTACTGGCGTTTGGAATGTCAAAACAGATGTGTTTCACAATGTTGTGAAAATAAATACACATGACTTATAGAAAATGACTGCCGATTTTCTGGGTAAGCTCACAGTTACCTACAGGTGGAGATTCTTGCTAGCATTCTAGCTGACGTAGGGATGGTAAAGTAGTGTGGTCTCTGCAGGGGTGGTGCTCCCGTGGCTGACCCCACCCTACTTGCGACTCACACTCATTGCTGAGCTTCCATTCTGCTCATCGTGATGCAGCAGTGTCCCACACTCATGTGGAAGGTTATGACTCTGGTGGAAAGTCTTTGCTTAAATCTCAGCCGGGCTCAATCTGAAAGGGAGATGGAGACCTGCAGGAAATACCAGTAGCAGTCGTTATCACCGTATTGTTAATGCTGAGCACAGGGAAGTCGAGGCAAGTGGAATCAGTCCTCCTGTGATTTTGTAGGAGGCGTGACTGACGGGAGCCTGAGTCC
>NW_007726518.1:616154-619691 GCF_000696425.1 Galeopterus variegatus
GGTGGAAAGTCTTTGCTTAAATCTCAGCTGGGCTCAATCTGAAAGGGAGATGGAGACCTGCAGGAAATACCAGTAGCAGTCGTTATCACCGTATTGTTAATGCTGAGCACAGGGAAGTCGAGGCAAGTGGAATCAGTCCTCCTGTGATTTTGTAGGAGGCGTGACTGACGGGAGCCTGAGTCCAATGTCCTCTGTGTCATCCTGCCCTCGTTACTGCTGCATTTAGGATGAGTCACTCATTGGATGTGGTCCTTTTACCTCCAAGACCCCTGCTTACTTTCAGATATTGTGTTATCCAAGGGTGGAATAAAACACAATCCATTAGCAACCATAAACCTGCCAGTGTCTGTTAGCTCATCGTAAGTGATGAGCAAGCCAAGTCTTGGGGGAAAGGTGAGCTTTGAACGGGCTGGTGGCATTAGGAGGTGTCTACTTCAGACACCGCCTCCACAAGCGGGCTGCAGTGCCTGAGGCTATTTAGCCAGGAGGTCCTGGTCAGGGAGGCAGGGAGCAGAGGGGGAGTGGGATGGGTGCTGAAGGAAGGGAAGTGACCAAAGCAGTGAGGGATGGGGGAAGGAACCACAGGGACAACTGCACAGCTTCACCCGGCACTTGGTCTGAAAAGGAAGGTCAGATTGAACAGTTCTTGTAAGGTCTGTGGCTAGAAGGACATGCTGGTCCCTAGCCAGCCTCCCTTGGCTCTCACCTGTAGTTCCTCTAGTGTAGTTCTTCAACCGCTTTCTACCTGTGCAACAGTGACCTGTGCACCTGTGTGTCTCCCTGTTAGGTTGTAATCCCAGAGGTCATAGGCAACATCTGGCCCATCTTTGTGTTCCCAATTGTCCCAGACTCGAACGTAGTGGAAGCTGCTTCATAAATGCTGTTGCATGTTAAATGAAGGCCAGCACAGGACTTGTGACTGGGAAGTAGTGGTGGGAAGGTGCAAGGCATATGAGTGTCCCTAAAGAAAACTTTGCACACCATCACTTAATAGTGTCAGGAGACTGTGGCCAATTCAATGCCATACAGCAAAACGAGCCACTGTTGCACGGGCTGACTTTCTCTTAATAATTCAGCAAACTTCTGTTTGGTATTTACTGCTGGCCAGGCCCTATGCTGGGCACTGTGTGAGGTTGCAAAGATGAGTGAGACACAGTGCCAGGTGTCACGGGCTCATGTCCAGCAGGAGAGACAGATGGCAAGAAGACTAGGAGAGATGGGGCAATGAGAGCCCACAGGAGGCACCCGGTCTCACCCCAGACATCAGAGAACCTCCCTTCGAGCTGCTGGTGATGGAACAGGGGCTAGTGTTCCCGAAAAATGACAATGGCAGGAGTAGGGAGAAGCATGTGCCAAGGGTGAGAAATGAAGGGGCAGTGTGCCCATTCAGGGGACGTGAGGTGCTGGAATTGCAAAGCGTAAAGTATTCCTTCAAGCTCTTCCAAAAAGAGCAGGAGAGACAGGCAGACCAGACTCCTGTAGGCAATGTCGTGTTGTATTCTGTACCCTGCAGCCTATTAGAAATCATGAAGTGATTAAAAAAGTCACAGACTTGTTTGAGACTGCATCTGCCCTCTCCTTCCCTAAGGCTCCTGCACCCTGATGTAGGGCAGCAGGCATGAAGCTGTGACTGTCAGTGTCTTTGGGAGTGGAAGGTGACAGCAGTTGTGACGATCACTTTATTGTGGCTCTCTATGTGAGGTTTCAGCATCAGCTTGAGATATGTTGCAATGCATGCTATTTTATTTTCTCTCATGAATTTTAATTATTGTACATTAGTGGCTCATTCTTGTGTAATGTGTAGAGTTTCTGTGGGGACAGTGCCTGGAGCTGTTTGTACTTGCTGGAGCTCCCACGCAGACCAGGGCTTTATCACTGACTAGAAGCTTGTACTCTTGTTTGATCGTGGGTTCACCCAGGGGTTCAGCTGATAAAATTTCATTTCGTGTTTCTTTGTGTCACAATCCCTTAAAATATAATAGCTGATGCAACTATTAAATGTCAAGAGAGAAAACTAGAAGGGATTTCATCGTGTAACTCTCTATTTCCCTTACTGCTTCCAGAAACACAGAATTAAATGTGACAAATCAACTGGCATTATTGAGATGGTAATGGATCGATTTTCCATTGAAAACGAAGGCACCTACACTGTGCAGATTCATGATGGGAAAGCTAAAAGTCAATCTTCTCTGGTTCTTATTGGAGATGGTATGTTATATTGAATATTTTCGTATGTCCATGAAAGTAATTCAAAGAAAATTCCTTTCAGTGGAGGGAAGCAAACATATCTTATATATATATATATTTTTTTTTCTCAAATATTGAATTTAGCATTCCAGGCCATTCTAGAACAGGCTGAATTTCAAAGAAAAGAATTTCTCAGGAAACAAGGTAAGTAATCATTTCATCCCCCACCCCTCACCCCACTGGCATAACACAGACTTATGATTTGGATATTTGTCTAAAGCAGACCCAGCATAATGCCAAATCACTCTAAGGGCCGTTGTTATGATCAAGAAGTTAGGCTACTTCTTAGCTGTAGAAGTTTGGATCCTTTTCTACTCATTGCCCTTTACGTGTATTTCATCTGTATTTTTTCTCTTGCTTCTACCTTTAAAAGCCCCCAACTCTGTTGTTTAATGTTCATATTTGCTGTTATAGTCTTAGTCAAGGAAGCGATCAGTCTAACCAAGCTCTGCAGCTGTCTTGCTGACTAACTAACTAACTAACTAATCTCTTCAATACACTACTGGAAGACAAGACCTCCCAATTCTACCTGCATTTCTTTTATTTACTTATTTATCAGCATATTCATTATTACAAGTCATAATTAATCTTTATGTCCCTTACCCGACCAATCATTTACCCACATTTCTTTTTAGGTACTCTTTTATTTAAAGCATGTAGTAACTCTGTATAGTGTACTAGATAAATTTAGGCTCCCCGTAATCTGTACCCACCCTCCTTAACCAGGTTTTATTTCCTATGATAGTCCAATACAACTTTCTGGATGAGCCCGACTGATCTCTTTCACTTCCCTGTTTTGGGGAGCCCGTGGCTTTCTCATGGCCTTATAATTGGAGGCACCATTTGAAGTCCAAAGTGAGGCTTCGCGTCTCCCTGTAGCTCTCCCTGACTGCATGTGCCCTGCTGGTGTCTTTTGTATGCTTTAGCTGAGCCATTCATTTGTGAACTTTTGAGGACTGGGGCTTGCTCTTCTGAACCTTTTGTAACATCTATAACACTTCCTACAGGGATGAACAGGTCATAGGCATTTAGGACTTACCAACTCAGTGGTAAAGAAACTGACTTTACACCCAGGTGTTGATAAGGAAAGGGTGTCTCTATCATCAGTGTTCAGATGGAGTCCAGCAATTTTATCAAAACAGAATAAAGAACAGGGTTTGGTGAGTCGGGGGCATTGTTAGGCTCTGGAATATAGAAAGGGCAGTAGAAGCTATTCCAGTCACCAGGAACTTATTTATTCTACCTAAAATTGTGAGAACTTTTTAACTGCTTAACATTTTTTTTTTTTTT
>NW_007726518.1:620408-635822 GCF_000696425.1 Galeopterus variegatus
TTCTGTATTATAAATTGTTTTTTCATCAACTTTGTAAAATGTATTAATGTGAAAGAAATCAATACATACTTTCTAATTTGCTTTGTATTTTTGTTTTGAATGAGAAAATGGTGTTAGTGTATAGCTTACTTCTACATTTATTTTAAATAAAAATGATTTTTTTAAAAAAACACATATAAATCCATCTCTGGTTTCAAATGCTATATAAATAAAATATGTGTTTACAAAATTGCTAGGACAAACTGCTTTTTCTCCATCTTATTTCTATTAATTCTCTTATTTTAAAAGTTTTAGGGCCAGCCCGGTGGCGCACTCGGGAGAGGGCGGCGCTCCCGCCGAGGGTTCGGATCCCATATAGAGACCGGTCCGCTCACTGGTTGAGCGAGGTGCGGGCGTGACACTGAGGGTTGCGATCCCGTTGCCGGTCCCGAAAAAAGATAAAAAGGAAAAAAAAAAGTTTTATATACTATGTTGTTAAGTGTTCAGTTAGATATATGCCTTGAGAAAGAAAGTCTAATGATTTCAATATTCTTTCTGAAGAGCAATGGATATTAGACGTCAGTTGGAAGGAGAGATTAGACTGTGTTCCTTTTAGGAAATACACATTCCAGTGGGGAATCAGTATTGACACACATTGACTTCAGAGTCCTGAGAATTATTTCAGTTTCATGTTGCATATTTTCTTCTGCCAAAAACGCATTTATGTACAATACATATACATACATACTGTTATATAATACCTATATAATTGTTTATTTTACTTATTTTTTCCTTTTTATAAAAAACTCCTTTCCCCCTTTTTCCTTCCTAGGCCCCCATTTTGCTGAGTATTTGCACTGGGATGTTACACAAGAATGTGAGGTTCGACTTGTTTGTAAGGTGAGAAACCCAGTTCTAACAGGGAAACAATAAGAATCTCATCCTTCTGACTTTTAGAGAGACCTTTCAGGGAAGCAGCTGTCGTCAAACCTGATTATAATGGTGACATGCATGGAACTGGATTAGGTGTGAACAGAAAGAGCAACTTTTGGGGCTCATGGACTTTTTAGTACTTAGACTTTCAGTGCTTCTCTTTTCTTTATGAAAAGGTTACAGTGTTGTGGTATGCAAAAGAAGATTTGAGGTAGCTTATAAAATATGTATTTAAAATTTTAGTAAGTGAATTTATGAGAAAGCACTCCATGGTGAAATCTGCCTGGTAATGCTGCTATAGGACTTCATCAGGAAATGAAAGGTAATTTTTTGGAAACAAGATGCCTTTTAAGTTTTGTTTTAGCAATTCAGTAATAAAATAAGCTTAATTATTGCTAAATACAAAAATCTGTATTCGAAGTAACAAACCTTTAATTTACTGAGCAACTACTCTATGACTGTTACAAGAGAAGAGAGAAAAGAAAATCAGTAATGCATTATCTTTGTCTTCAAACTGCGTATATTCTAGTGGAAAAGAGAGAAAAGTAAACAGATATTTTCAATGAAGTGATGACTCCTGAGCTGAGTATTGGAGGATGGCCAAGAATACACAGGTTGATAGGGGCAAAAAAACTGTTTCAGGAAGACCCAGCAGCACAAAGAAGATCAACTGTGAAACAGCTGTGTGGAAACCTGGAAACCAAATTATTAGATTGTAAACTAAGAGGAAAACAGTATGGTGGTTCCTCAAAAATTTGAATGTAGGATTATCATACGATCCAGCATAGAAAGGAAAGGAAAGGAAAGTAGGGACTCAAGCAAATCCTTGTGTACTTGTGTTTACAGCAGCCTTAGTCACAGTAGCCAAAAGGTAAAGGCAATCCTGGGGTCGCTTGATGCATGAATGGAAAAACAAAATGTGACATACATATAGTGGAATTTTACTCAGCCTTGAAAAGGAAGGAAATTCTGACATGTGCCACAACGTGGGTGACTCTTGAGAACATTACGCTCATTGAAGCAAGCCAGTCACAAAGAGACAAATACTGAATAATTCCACTTAAATGAGGTAGTTAGAGTAGTCAAATTTATAGAGGCAGAAAGTAGAATGGTGGGTGCCAGGGGCCAGGAGGAGGGAGAACAGGGAGTTAGTGTTCAATGGGGACAGAGTTTCAGTTTTGGAAGATGAAACAGTTCTGGACATGGATGGTGGTGATGGCTACCCCACAGTGTGAATATACTTAATGCCACTGGACTGTACACTTAAAAATGGTTAAAAGTGTACATTTTATATTATGTGTATTTCACATAATTAAAAATATGAGTCTGGTAGGAGAGATATGGGATAGACACGGAGGGATTCTCTAGCAGGACAAAGAGATTGACTAGTCTACAGACTGGGGTAGCCCTGTTAAGATGAGGGATCATTCTGGATGCTTGTTAAGGGGGTAAGGCTGGAGGCTGGGAGGCCAGGGGGAGGATATTTCAATAGGCTTGTTAAGAGACATAACGACTCCAGCAGGTTAGCAGTAATATGCATAGAGAATAGGAGATATATTGAGAAATCTTTAGGAGTTAAACCGAGAGATTTACTGTGAGAGTTACCACAGAGATTGGTAAATAACTGGATGTAGTTGAAAGGGAAATATTTTGGAAGACTCTTAGGTCACCGTCATGGTAGATTGGATGGGGTATTGTATTATTTTAGATCGGCACTGGAGAAGGAGAGCCAAGTTTTGGAGTTTTGAAGATAAATTCAATTTTGCAAGGATTTAGTTAATTTTGCTATGGAACTGGCAATAAGGTATAACCAGCTCACACCTGGGTACATGATCCTCGCACTCAATGGAAAAGAGTCAAGGTTGGCTGGCTGCACAGGTGCATGAGATGTCGGGATGCACTTGGAGGTGAAAATGATGCAGTTAGATATTGCCACAGAGCAGCTTTTAGAGATAGAAAGACAATCAAAAATTGGAGAATTTTGGAAAACTTCAGATTTTCAGAGTAATACCGGAGAGAAGCTTGGGGATTGTTAAGGAGAAACCATCAGAGAGGAAAGAGGAGAAACAAGAAGTGGTTTGATGGCTGCTAGGAGGACAGGGAATTGAGGAGTCAAGTACACAAAGTGGGGTGATGGGGGGGAGGCTGAGGGGCACACTAGTGGCATGGTAGTAACAGAGTCTGTGTTGGGGTGGGTGGTAGGACAAGAGGCAGGTGAGGAAGCTCGCAGGAACCTGTGGAATCCCAGATGCTCAGCTGGCCTGAAGGCAAGGGCAGGCAGGCTGAGGAGAGCAGCAGCAGTCAGGTTAGGATGGAGGTGAGGAAGAGAATGGGGACAAGGCACAGGGCAGCCCTTGCCTGAAGGATGTGAGAGTGGGCAGGTCAGGACAGAGGCCAGAGGCTGGTCTGGCCCACGAGGGGCGATTCCTCTTGAAATGCTAAGTGGAATGAGGAAAACAGTGGGAGGCAAAAGGAAAACATGTCCTGCACGTGGCCGCTTCCATGTCTTTTCAGGGCAGGGTTGAGAGGGTGTAGGAGAGGGAGGTGGTCCACACAGGGGTGATAGATGCTAAGTGGGGTGAGGAAAACAGTGGGAGGCAAAAGAAAAACATGTCCTGCACGTGGCCGCTTCTGTGTCTTTTCAGGGCAGGGTTGAGAGGGTGTAGGAGAGGGAGGTGGTCCACACAGGGGTGATAGAAGTGGGCTGTGAACGTCACTGAAGGGGACATGAGAGGAGCTTATGACTAAGAATGGAGGAGCTGTTGAGTGGATCCTAAGCCTGGCGCCACTGGAGATAGTTTGTAGTGGTACAACTATGTGGGTGGGGCTGATTTTTCCAGAAATACTCAGAGATGGACCCATGTCTGAATTTTTGCTGGATGGATGTGCTGGAAGGGAAGATGGACGAGGGGCTGTGGCTGTTGTCTAATTGTGGTGTACTTGGTCAACCAGCTGTCTCAGTTGAGCAGAAAAGTACACGGAGCCAGAGAATAAGAGGAAGGGAAACAGGGGTGAGCCTGGGAGGTCTCTGTTAGCCAGGAAGCTGGTGCAAAGGTACCATGAGGATCAGGGTAAAAATGGGAGGCCACCCGTGGTGGGGGTGCCAACTTTTTGATTTAGGTAAGTGTCAGATGAAGGACCACAGTAAAGAGGAAATGTGTATGACCAAGGCACAGAAGTCTGCAGGACACTGATGAGGAAGCCTGGGAGCGGAGCTGGAGGGCCTGGAATTTGAAGTTTTTTTTTTTTTTCCTTTTTTTGTCTTTTTCCATGTCCGGCAACAGATCGCAACCCTCAGTGTCGCCCCCGCACCGGACCGGGACCAGCAACGGGATCGCAACCCTCGGTGTTGCTCCCGCGCCTCGCTCAGCCAGTGAGCGGGAACCGGTCTGTATGTGGGATCCGAACCCTCGGGCGGGAGCGCCGCTGCGCTTCCCAAGTGGCGCACTGTAGCAGGGGTTTTGTAGGAGGGTGGGGAGTAGTGGTTTGGAGCTAGGTGAATGCTAGACACACCCAGGGAGGTTCCAGGTTACTCCCTGAAATTCACGTGATTAAATTAACCAATCTCGCTATTCTCCTAAACATCCTTAGCGATAGTGATTAATTTGCAGTTAGACTTCCTGTTTAACCCATCTCCTTTTAGTGATAACTGGGCTAATACTTTGATATTTAACATCCTCAAGGTTGTGATTAATTTATTATAGAAAAATCCTTTTTTTTTTTTTGGTAGTGAGTTTCTTGCATTTACATGTTTAAGAGGAAGACTCAGACAAAACATTTGTAAAAGAAGAGTTTACTTGCAGAGAAATTGTGAGGGAGAGAGACTTTAACAGGTCTTGCTCAACAAATGAAATGCATAAAATAATTTAAAGGGGGAAAAAACCCCCACTACATTGCTAAGGATAGTTTGTTTACTCAGTCTGTTTATGTTGGAAAAATGGCAATTTTCTCAAATGATTACCATATGTAGAAAGGGATGTATCTTCAAATTTGTAGACATCAGCACTGCAAAAATAGATTCATTAGGCAATCAGCAACTTAGAGGCCAGAACAAGGCAGGGAGGCTCTGTTACAGCTGGTGTATTCTTTTTTTTCCTGGCCCTGGCACATAAGGCGTGTGCTCACTGGCAAGGGTGGTGGCAAAAGATAGTTGTGCTTCCCCGTAGGCCCTGATACCATCTTAGTGGTTTATAACCTCCTATAAATATTTGAAAGTATTTTAAGTTCTCTGAATAAAGTGGTTCATAAATCATTAAACACAGATATTGGAGAAACTAAATAAATATAACTTGAGATGCAATTTAATGCACTTAATTTACATACTTATGTCCCTGTTAATCCTGTGATTCTGTAAACCATTTTTCTACATAGTTTTTCTTTAATAAGATGGTGGCAGATGGTATTTTTATTTACATAACAAAATACATGGAGAAAAAATTTATGTAAGCATACATTCATATTATAACTTTACAGAAAACCATTTTTTAGAAGTATTTAAGAGAAAACAATCATAAATGGAAGAAAATCTGTTAAAAATTTCTTGTACAGCATATGTGGCAAATTAGAGGGCACTTCCTTTGAGGAAGTGTGAGTCAGGCATGTGCCATGTGATGTCTAAGGAGTGATCTTATTATCTTTTCTAGATATTTATGTACGCTTCGGGTGCTCATAATTTAAAGAGCGGTAGAGAGAAGTTGAAGGGGGTTTAGAGAAGAGACAAATGAGTTATTTAGGCGGTAAAAGCCCCCTACCTCTAGAACAAATAGATTAATTGAGGATATTTGTTTTAGAGAACAGAGGTTTAAGGTCATTGGAAAGGCTTTTATTTGGCACCCAGGGATCGACAATTTAAAATATTTTTAAAGAAGAAAGTAAAGGGAAACAGTATTGAATTAAGAGACAGTTAAGGGATTGGACTGGCACTGAAAATAGACAGCAAAGACGATTTTTAAATGTTAGCATAAAGGAAATCGTCTGCTAGAGTTGTTTAACCTCAGTCCATCCTACGATTTGTTCTTGTAGGTTCTGACTTTAGAAGGAAGATCCTACTTTCCAGGCCAATAGGATACACCGAGTCCATCTATTCCACAAACATTTATGGAATATCTCCTCTGTGCCAGGCAGGCTGCCATGCACTGGGGTCAAGTATTAGTAAAACAGGCAAAACCCTTACTTTATGGAGATTACATTCTACTCTGACTAATTATACCAGTTGACGTAGCTGATGTGGAAATTCTTTTTTTTTTTTTCCTTTTTGTCTTTTTTCGTGTCCGGCAACGGATCACAACCCTCAGTGTCGTGCCAGTATTGAATTAAGAGACAGTGGCACGACACTGAGGGTTGTGATCCGTTGCCGGACACGAAAAAAGACAAAAAGGAAAAAAAAAAAAAGAAGTCGCCCCCGCACCGGACCGGGACCAGCAACGGGATCGCAACCCTCGGTGTTGCTCCCACACCTCACTCAGCCAGTGAGTGGGAACCGGTCTGTATGTGGGATCCGAACCCTCAGCGGGAGTGCCACCGCCCTCCCAAGCGGTGCACTGTAGCAGTGCGCCACCGGGCCGGCCATGGAAATTCTAAAGTATGTTACATGACTACACTATCAGAACTAACCACACTGTCTAATCATTTGTAATTTTTTGTCATTGACATCACTTTTGTTCAGTCCATAGGAGGTGTGAATGCAGAATTGTCAGTCTCGTAGAATCCAGTGCGATCCATACATTCCATCATGCAGAACCAGGATAATTATTTCTCATCCCTAAGACATGTACTTCAGAGCATGTTGATTGGAAGGCTTGCTTATCTTTGGGATTCTGCAATGCTTAGTTTCTAGCTCAAGCTAATGCCAGAGATTGAATTGTGAGGATTTTCAGTAAAGGGAAATTCTTCATCCCCAGTGGCCTTTCATGTGTTATGGTTTTATTCCCTCTGTGTTGATGTACCTGAAATGTCATACTGCCGAAAGAACAGCTACTAAACAGTTTTATAGACCACTGAGAATATTCTGTATTATTTATAAATCCCCAAATACATGGCTTATGACTTGTCTTTATTAATGACATTTCATATAAACCAAAGATCTTCACAGTGTCAAATTTCATGGGCTAGAATGATGAGAATTGTTCATCCTTCCATGTGCCACTATGAGGGCTTAATTATTTTAGAAGCTGGAATGTAGGTATGTATTTGCTGTTATTAGGAGTGATAGCTTTTCCATGAGCCTCTGACTGAGCCTGTCTATAGTCAAAATTGATTTTTGTTTTTTTAGGTCTGTGATTTAAGGTCCTAACAGACTTTTTTCTTATGAGCCAGAATGATTCACATACTAAACTTAAGGTTTCTATCTTGTAGGTTGCAAACACCAAGAAAGAAACAGTTTTCAAATGGCTCAAGGATGACGTTCTTTATGAAAATGAAAAATTGCCTGACTTGGAGAAGGGAGTGTGTGAGCTGCTCATACCAAAGGTATCATGTCTGAAGTGAAACAAGATAGAAGCAAAACAATAATAGCAGTTTCACGTTACTCGTAAATTCTTCACTGACTTCCAATTTGCATCCCAAATTCCCATGGTTTGCAAAGAAAATGTATTAGTATTTATTACATTTTAAATTGAGGTATTGATTTCATATAAATATGGGATGTTTTATTTGTAGTTGTCGAAGAAGGACCATGGTGAATACAAGGCAACCTTGAAAGATGAGAGAGGTCAGGATGTATCTATCCTTGAAATAGCTGGCAAAGGTAAAATAAAACCTTCTTTGTTCTACTAAAAAGAAAGCCATTTCACCAACTGAATGAGATGGGTTACGAAGTCACATTCATCTGTATCCTTAGCTATAGTACATATTGTTTCTTTAGCAGTAAGACTGCAGGAGAAAATATACTTGTACTTTAGTTGCATTCAAAGCTGTTTCAATGTTTTAGAAAAATGTATGATATTACTTTGGGTTTGTATGAAATTGTCATTTCAGTTCGTCAGCAGCAGCCAAGTTTTATCCCATTACTAATGTCGTTAAAATGATTGAAACACTGATGAAGTGATTCCATTAAATGTATAGTTGGATTTATGTTGAGTAAAATGTTCTTGTTCCTTGTTTAAAAAGTGAGTAGGTTAGAAGGATTTATCACACACATAAGCCTTTTATGGATAAATATTGCCATTTTAATGTTTCATTTTTCAAATGAACATCATGATTTCCTGTATCGATTTAATTAAACATTGAAAATGCTGCTTTCTTTTAAAATTATACATTATAATGGTATATTTTCCTTCTCCCTTTCAGTGTATGAGGATATGATTTTGGCAATGAGTAGAGTCTGTGGTAAGTAAATGTCTTCTAATTTTCAAGTCATTTTGGGTGCTAAAATCACTATTTCCTGAGATGGGCATTTACCCCTGCAAAGGAGGAAGCTAATGGAACTGCAGTGCACGTCCTGTGACAGGCCCTGATGGAATAGCAGGACGGTTTTCTGCTGTGTCGGGATGCTTTTTTAAAGGGCTTTTCAGCATCGTATCTGGAATCTGTGTTTACTTTAAGAAACCCAGTTTGGTCTTCCTGATTAGCCACTTCTTTTATTTTGCTTTAGGTTAATTTGGATGATTGCTTTGTACATAATTGCTATCTGCATCTTTTTACAAATGTTGAATAGCAATAATGAATTTTTAAACCTCTCATTTTGTCTCATATGCATTAAGACAATTTTTAGCTTTGCAAATTCTTCCTCTCCATTTTCTGTTCATCTTTTTACAAATGTTGAATAGCAATAATGAATTTTTAAACCTCTCACTTTGTCTCATATGCATTAAGACAATTTTTAGCTTTGCAAATTCTTCCTCTCCATTTTCTGTTCCATGGAAACTGTAAGAATAAAGATATTGTTAATAATTTGATAATAATAGCTTATATTTGTATAGTTCTTTAGGCTAGCAATTATATAATTTTATTACTGTTAACTTGCTAGGGATTACCTAATTTGTATCTTCAGATCATAACTAAATCCTGGAGCAGTCAATTGGCTTAACTGTGGATATCCAGCTGGTGAGAGTCAGGACCCCAACCAAAAGGGAGCACATCTCTCTCTCCCAAACTGTCTCACACAGTGTTTCTGACATCTTTTGAAAACCATTTCACGTTTATTTTTCATACTTTCTCTTTAAGGTGGACTTCATTCCTTTATGCTTTGCTTGGTCAAATGTAATGACCTCATCTTAAATGAGTTATACTCTTGGTGATTATTAGTGGGCCAAATACTACTTCATGGATAAGCAATCCACCTTATGAAGCTAAATTAAATCCTTTAAAAAGTGGCTTCACTCTTTCTCTCTAAAAATTATTTATTTATTTTTAATTGACAAATAATAATTGTGCATATTTGTGGGAGATAATGTGGTGTTTTGATCTATGTTTACATGTAGAAGGATTTAATCAAGGTAATTAACGTATCCATCACCTACTCATCTTTTTAAAAAAAATTTTGTGGTGAGACGGTGAGAATGTTAAAAATCTCTCTCTCTTTTTTTTTTTTTAGCAATTTTGAAATGCACAGTACATTAACTGTGGTCGCCATGCAGTGCTAAATCTTATTCCTCCCGTCTGCTCGAGACTTTGTACCTTTTCATCAACAGCTTCTTTCCCCATCCCTCCCTCTCCCACCCCAGTCTCTGGTAACCACAATTCCTACTTTCCTTTTCTAGAGTTTGATGTTTTTAGGTTTCACATACGTGAGATCACACTGTATTTGTCTTTCTATGCCTGGCGTATTTTGTCAAGAATGACATAATTTCCTTTTTATTTTCATTAGTTTTTTAAGGCTGAGTAGTATTCCATTGTGTACATATACTACACTTTCTGCATCCATTCGTCTGTGGTTGATGGACATGCAGGTTGATTCCATGTCTTGGCTATTGTGAATAGTGCTGCAATGGACACGGGAGTGACACACACCTGCGCACACTTGCACACTCATGCTGACAAGCACACTAGCACTCACTGACACACACCATCACGTACTCATACACTCACACACTTGCACACTCTCACACCCTGCCCACTTGCTCCTTTGGGTCTCTTTTTTGTGGACGTGGTCCGTTGTCCAGTTTACAGAAGACTTGCAAATTCCCAAACCTTCCTAGGGATCTCTGGGGCAATGGGTTGTCATCTTCCCATGGTTCTTTATTGGTAGCTTATCAAGTCTACCGGCTGATATTTTTAAGCCCTAAATCTTGCAATTTTTTCTGCTTAGGCTGCGAATGGGCTCTTGCCAACTCTAACCAGTGGCGTTATAGAATTAAAAGGAGCCTCATTTTGTTCTAACTAATAAGAGAAATAATTGAGCTTACATAGTTTCTTGAAACATCTGAGAGGTCATCATGTTTAGATGAACATGATCCTTGGTAGGTGGTATGTTGAAAGTTACATGAACATTGCAGTAGAAAAGTCGTATCAGATGTATCAAGATGACTGAGTGGGCTTCTGCCTTTTTGTGAAGTGACAGTAGCTACACCCAGGAGAGGTGTTTTGGGTCAAACTCTGTATTTCTATGTAGCACCTGGTGGAATACCAGGTTAATGTAAGGGAGCGTTGCCTTTGAAGGAAAGTGCAAATAGCTGTCCAAACAGCAATTTTATGTTTTCTGGAGAAAAAAAAAGCATTCCCTTATTAGTTTTCTTGGCTTTCAAACTGAGTTTCCCTTCACTGGCTGGTGGGGGTGTGGGGATAGTCTTTCCATAGTTTCTAAGATGAAACAGTCCTTTGGGCTTTTCATCTTTGGGAACAGTCAGTTACCTTTCCTCTGGGGGTCCAGAATTTGTTTTGGATTTCAGGGCCAACTGGAAGCTTTGAGTAAGAATGGGAGCCTGACGTTAGCCTTGTGGGCTTCCAGGCTCAGCCCTTTGGACACACGGATCTCACCAGGGCATCCTGCATAGCTAACTGTGCAACAGCAGAGCCAAGGACGCTTTCACACCCTGTCACCTAACGGGTCTCAGAACAAGGTCATTTGCTCTTTGTGTTCGAAAGAGCAAAGGATGTGCTTAACTATAAAGCAAATTTGTTGCTTATAAATATATGTAAGCATAGTTAGAGCCCCTCAACCTCCTCCTCCACATAATTCAGGAATTGGACTAGATGTCCAAGTTCCCATTCCCCTCTAAATTTCCATAATTCTGTGTATGTAAATAAACACGTCATTAAAAATATATGCCTATGTTTCACTGATCTGCAGGTAGGATGGCATGTATGTACATGCCTTGCTCTTACGTATGTTTCTGTGTGTGTATGTACATGCCTTTAAAATTTCTATGCTTTTCAAAGCTGACTTTTGAGATGGAGAAAGCAGAATTGAAGGATCAAACTCGGAGTTAAGTTTTAGGCATCTCCATCAACCATATTTAACAAAACTCACCGAGAAAGTCTATTTATTTTTATGTTTTAATTGAAACATATTGGTTATACATACTTGTGGAGTACAGAGTTGCATTTCAATACATGTATACAAATGTGACCATCAAATCAGGGTAATTAGCATATCTATCATTACAAAACTTAATCATTTCTTTGTGATGAGGACATTTGATCTCTCTTCTAGCCATTTGATAACATGCAGCAAATTATTGCTAATTATAGAGGTCTAGCTGATTGTACACCAGTAGAACTTATTTTTCCTACGTAGCTGTCATAGTGGTAAAATACACACAGCATATACCTTACCATTTTAACCATTTATAAGTGTACAGTTCAGTAGTATTAAATATATTCATACTGTTATGCTACCATTACCACCACCCATCTCCAGAACTCTTTCATCTCATAAAATTGAAACTTCGTCCCCACTGATTCACAACTCCCCTCCCCCCTGGAAACTATTGTTCTATATTCTATCTCTATGCTTTTTACTACTCTTGTATAAGTGGAATCATTTAGTATTTGTCTTTTTGTGACTGGCTTATTTCACTCCGCATAATTTCCTCAAGTTTCATCCATGTGGTAGCATGTGTCAGAATTTCCTTCCTTTCTAAGGCTGACTAATAGTACCATGTGTGTATGTACCACATTTTGCTTATCCGTTCATGTGTCAAAGGACACTTGGATTGCTTCCATGTTTTAGCTATTGCGAATGCTGCTGCTGTGAACATAAGTGTACGAATATTTCCTTAAGATGCTGCTTTCAGTTCTTCTGGGTATATATCCAGAAGTGAAATTGCTCCATCATATGGTCATCCTATTTTTAATTTTTTTAGGAGCTGCCATACTGTTTCTTACAGTGGCTGTACCATTTTATATTCCCAACAACAGTGCACAAGGGTTTCAATTTCTTGAATGCTGCTGCTATGAACATAAGTGTACGAATATTTCTTTAAGATGCTGCTTTCAGTTCTTCTGGGTATATATCCAGAAGTGAAATTGCTCCATCATATGGTCATCCTATTTTTAATTTTTTTAGGAACTGCCATACTCTTTCTTACAGTGGCTGTACCATTTTATATTCCCAACAACAGTGCACAAGGGTTTCAATTTCTCCATATCCTCACCAACACTTGTTATTTTCTGTTTTTTGATAGTAACCATCCTAATGGGCGTGAGGTGGGATCTCATCGTAGTTTTGGTTTGCATTCCTCTAATGATGAGTGATGTTGAGCATGTCTTTATGTGCTTATTAGCCATTTGTATACCTTATTTGCACAAATATCTACTCAAGTTCATTGCTCCTTTTCAAATCAGGTTTTTATGTTCTTTTTTGCTGTTGAGTTTTAGGAGTTCTGTGTATATTATGGTCATCAATCCCTTTTCAGATGTATGATTTGCAAATATTTTCTCCCATTCTGTAGGTTGCCTTCTTTTTTTCCTTTTTTTAGAGAATCTTAGAAGAGCCTACACAAAATACTTATGTGAGAATTTGTGTTACAGATAAATTGCATAATTTGTTCTAGTTCACTCAGTTAATTAGTAGCAAGTTAGATGGGAAAACCTAAATCTTCTAGTGGCCCTAGTTTAAGAGTCTAGCATTTCTTCTAAAATACTTCAGAATTGTCTCTCTATTACATGATATTTATTTCCAAGACATTGCACACGCAGTTCTTTAATGTTGGTAATCATTTGATTTTATGAAAATATCTAAAGTGTATTGTAAAGGGGCCAACTTAAGGACACAGCAACATCGATGGCAGAATTTCCTTTTGACACAGGGTACTGCATAAATGAAATGTCTACCTGCTTAAATTTTGTATATGGAATATGTAAGTGCTACTTAAGCCTTCTGAAATATGTCTTAATGATGAAGCAGTTGACTTAAAGTCAGAAACTAAGGACACAACTTGCTAGTTAATGTTTGCCCTGGTCAGTATCATTCTGGGGACTCAGGCATTTGTAATCTGATTACTCATAACTTGTATCCTGTGGTCCTTTCCTCTCTGTGGTTGGCAAAGTTAATTATCCATTGATTTCCTGGCTGTAATGAAACTCATCTGGTTCTGTAGGGCACATTCTAACTCAGTAGGCAGGGCCTGGTGATCAGTACTTAGGGACTGCCAGGCAAGATCCTTGTATTTGAATTGAGAAATTTTCTGGAACTGCTTTTCCGTGTTTCAGTCTATGACTGCACCTGTGTTTTCTTTCCCCCTTCTCCACTTTATTTGAAAATTTTCTGGGCTTATGAACATTTATCGATTCCAATTGTAGTCTGAAAGATGACTTTGAACTCTCCACTGTCTGGCTTTCTTTAAGACTGCACAGTTTCCATCTTTCTGTGTTCAGGGATGTTTCGACTGCTAACCTCTGTGATAGCTTTTGTACAGGGAGGGAATTTGGGGTCAGCCAATCCTCTTCCCTACCCCTTTATATACAAGCAATGAAACTATAGGGTTCCAAAGAATCATTTTCTGCTCCTCCTCTGTGGGCTTTCAATTATGTTCCCAATTTCTAGCAAATTTAAAATTTTTTATTTTTGGCACCCCTGTGTTCTCAGTTTACATTTCCCTTCTTTTTCCCAGCTCTTATTTTCCTTGTCTGTCCTCGCTTGTGCCCAGTAAGAGCATGCACTGGTGGGAGGGTGGGGAAGAGAGGCGTTCAGTGCAGGTGCTCATTGCACATGCTGTCCTTTACCTCCCAGACCCTGGAGCCGTGGGTCCCCCCTTCTGCTCCTTACTCAGTCCTTCTTCCTTCCTTCCTTTGCCTTCTTGCTCAGCTTCCACGGCCTACATCCCTCCTGCCTAAGCTCCGTGCTCTTTCTGCCTTTACAAGAACATTTTTGTTCATTTGTTTTTGAACCAAGGCCTCCATACCTGAGGCCCCAGAGCTCTGTTATTTGTAGCACTGTTGGTGCCACCAATCACACAGGGGTGGGTTACAGCAATGGCCACACCTGCGCTGTGCCTTCCTGAGTGTGCCTGCGTTTGTGAGAATGTGAGTGATTTCCACTGCAGACCTGAGCTAAAATGAGGTCCTTATGCATGGCATTCCTTAAAGAAAATATGGCTACATTGTATGTACGTAAATGGAATACTATTCAGCCTTAAAGAAGAAGGAAATTTTGTAATATGTAGTAACCTGAGTGAACCTTGCTTGAGGATATTATGCTAAGTGGAAGAAGCCAGTCACAGGACAAATACGCATAATTCCACTTAGATGTGGAATCTAAAATAGTCAAATTCAGAAGCAGAGAGTAGAATGGTGGTTGCCAGGGGCTGGGGGAGGGGAAATGGGGAGTTACTAATTGGTGGGTGTAAAGTTTCAATTATGCAAGATGATTAAGTTCTAGAGATCTGTTGTACAACAGTGCACCTGCAGTTAATAATACTGTAAAATAAGTTAAGAGGGTAAATCTTTTTTTTTTTTTTTTTCCTTTTTTTTGTCTTTTTTTACTGACCGGTAACGGGATCACAACCCTCGGTGTTGCGCCCGTACCGGGGACCGGCAACGGGATCGCAACCCTCGGTGTCGCACCCGCACCGCACTCAGCCAGTGAGCGAACCGTTCTCCACATGGGATCCGAACCCTCGGCGGGAGCACCGCCGCGCTCCCAAGTGGCGCACTCTCTAGTGCGCCACCGGGCCGGCCCTAAGAGGGTAAATCTTATGTTAAGTGTTCTTAGCACAATTTTTAAAAAATGACCATAGAGCTCTTTCAATCTCCCAGTGACCTAATCCATCCTAGAGCAGTGAATCACAACCTCTGAGATGTTTTCTTTAGATGCGGGCAAACAACTCATTTTTCTGCCTCTGATTTTTTAATATCCAGGGGAAGGTGGCTTTATTGAAAACAAAGTAAAAAGCTTAAAGTATTGACAAGATAGCTACCCCCTTACATTTAGTCTTCTTTCTAGAGAATGCTTTTGGGAGATTACCCATAAACTAGCATCTTATTTCTGTCAAGTTTGACAAGCTGAACTTTCAGTCAAATATTTGGGTGTCTAAGGTTATTCCATGTTTTTTTCTTTTTTTTTTTAAAAGATGACCGGTAAGGGGATCTTAACCCTTGACTTGGTGTTGTCAGCACCACGCT
>NW_007726518.1:636822-657103 GCF_000696425.1 Galeopterus variegatus
TTGTCTTTTTCCGTGTCCGGCAACGGATCGCAACCCTCAGTGTTGCCCCCGTACTGGACTGGGGACCGGCAACGGGATCGCAACCCTCGGCGTTGCTCCCGCGCCTCGCTCAGCCAGTGAGCGGGAACCGGTCTGCATGTGGGATCCGAACCCTCGGGCAGGAGCGCTGCCGCGCTTCCCAAGCAGCGCACTATCCAGTGCGCCACCAGGCCGGCCCATATTCCATGTTAATGTTAAGTGAGTCTTTGGTTTTTTTGAGCCTAACCTTAACTTTTCCTTATGCTGAAAGATAGAGGATGCATTTTTGTTCATTAGCAGATATGTACCTGTTTACTATTATGTCAATTAGGGATAGTTAAGAATATTACACCCATTGACAGTGGCATCGAGGAATTCAAATGGCACCAAGAAAATGTTTCTTTCTTTTTTTTTTTTCCTTTTTGTCTTTTTTACTGACCGGCAATGGGATCGCAACCCTTGGTGTTGCGCCCGCAACGCGCTCAGCCACTGAGCGGGAACTGGTCTCCACATGGGATCCGAACCCTCAGCGGGAGCGCCGCCACACTCCTAAGCGGCGCACTCTCCAGTGCGCCACTGGGCCGGCCCAAGAAAATGTTTCTTAAGGGGACTTCTCATCTCATTGACTGTTTTCATCCATTCACCACTGCACGTATCAACTTGCAAATGAGACCACATGCAAACTTCTTGCATTTATGGGATTCCCACAGAAATGCTCCGTTTGCGAAATGTTAACTTCTCTGTGTATCACTGCAGCCTTCTTGCACCTCCTCTCCCTTTCCTGGTGTTTACTAAAATAACCTTTCCCTGAATGGAACCTCCAGGCACTCAATCCTATAAAGCAATTTTTGGAAAATCAGTGTAAATGGTACTATGGGATTGGAATCTCCTCACTGGGCTCCATGGCTGAGACACCTTAGGGAGCCCTCTTTCCCTCAGTCCCTGATCCTGTTCCACCCCACAGGCACCTTTCCTCATGCACTGTCTGCTCTTGCTCTGGGCGGGTCTCCTCTTTGCTACCATATGCAGACCGTCTGCTGTGTTTTCTGTTCTTGGCATCGTATTTCTTTGCTGCCTGCTGTCTCTCTTGCCCCGAGGTCTCCTTTCTGGGTCCTGGATCTCATTCATTCCTTACTTCACAGGTACTTCCTCTACCCAGCCCTCTCTTTCTTCAGCATCTGAAGTCTGTCCTTCTTTATTGGCACACTTCCTTTGGTTTTCTGTTTTTGTTTTTCTGTCTCTTTCATGCTAGTGTCTTTCCTCAAAGATTTACTGATTCTTGACTGCATAATCCTATTTAAGATTCGAGCAATTAGAAAAGGCTGATCAGAAGCCACAGGGGCAGCGTGCCCAGGGTTAGTGGGTGCAAGGTGTGCATCTGCTTGTGGGCTGGTGGCTTTGCTGTCGAGCTGCTTGGATCCTCCAATTTTTTGCCTGGTTGGGGTGGTGGAGGTCTGGTGCCTCCACCAGAGGCATCATTCTAGAAATTCAGTGGGGGAAGTGGGGTGATTTGGGTGGGGGGGAGTCTTGCCATTCAGTATGTAGACTTTCATGCAGTCCCACTGTTTTAACCCTTTAACTCATGTTCCCGGGCCCCCCTCCCACCCCCACTGGGCTATTTTTTAAGTTTTGATTCTCTAAAGGGTGAACCTCTGGTTTCCTGATAGATGGAAACAGGGTCTCACCTGACTAGGGGGAGAGGAGAAAGTGATCACAGTTTCTCTGATTCTTACGCAGATTTTCAAATAATCCTCCTATTTGTATCCTTAATCCTGCAAATAGAAGTTCCTGGGGCCCCCACATGCTGGGACTCTTAAGAGTTCTGGGCTCCTCTTGGTTCTATTGGCACTTTTTGGTCCTCTGACCTCTGCACAGCCCATTACAGCTCATGCCCCTTTTCTCCACTTTAAAAAACTCTGAGATGGGCTCAGAGTCTGTCAGTCCTCCAGTGGGGTTTGGGGAAGGCAAGGAAGTCCATGCAGGTACCAGTCCTTCACGTGGCAGTGATTTACCTTGGCCTGACGTGCTGCAAAGGGCTTCGCACACGTTATCCCATTTAATTCTTACAGCAACTCTGTCAGAGAAAGTGTTTTTATTTATTTATTTTTTGGTTGATGTTCTTTCTTTCCATGGGTTCATTTAGGAATAAATGGAAAGTAGAGAACATTGCAGTCATTGCCATTTTTATTTTGGTTTTTATTTCTTTACACAGTTGGAATCATAAAGACAGTTTGTTTCTTGTTCTTTTTTCCCCATGTATTTTATAATAATTTTCTTTGTTTTTTATAGATTTCATATCTACTCTTTCTAATATTTCTAGTTCCATAATATTTCATGGAATCATGGTACTGTGGCTTAAACTCTTCTCTGTAGGGATAATAACAGTAACTGTACAATGTATATCTTTGGGCAAAGAAAGGCTTTTTTTCAATACTTAGGAATGTTTCCTTTCAATTCCCAGGAGTACAATTACTATGCAAAATACTATGAGTATTTTTAAGATTCATAATATATATTACAAGTTGCATAGCAACATTAAGAAATAGTATTTTAAAAAGCCTCTTTGCTGTAGCATCCTCATCAGTAGTTTGTAATCCTATTATTTTCCTTTATCTTTGCTAATTATGTTCACATAATTTTCTAGGTTAGGGAATACCATAAGTTTACCTAGATTACCTAACGTTACACATCTAATAACAATTCCATTTCAAATGTAGACCTCTTGCCATCATAACAAGCTACTTCCTAATCTTCTCCTTTCCTGACCTCTCACACTCCCCCAAACCATCTACCCCAATACAATCAGTCTAAATTTTTATTCCAAACATACTAAGTTCTTATTTCTTAGATTTTTTTATTGCCTGTGGTTTCTTTTGCCTTATTCCCTCCTTACCTAATTTTTAGGTATCTTGAAGAACCATCCCTAATCCTTGACCCTTTCTGGATCATTTCTGCTAGCTCTTCATCTCTCTTTTGCTGATTTTCTACAATACTTAAGATCTGGATCAATTAATGTAGCATTTGACATGGTACATTGTTGCTATACTATTTTGCCTCTGTTTCTTAAGCTAGGCTGCTAAGAGTCAGATGTTTATTCTTTTTTTAAAAAAAATTATGTTTCTTACAGTATTCAGAAAAGAGCTTTTCAAATTATTCTGGCATGGCAAATGCTTATTTAATGAACGAATATGGCATGGGAATAAAGTGTAAGAATATGTAGTTGATGGACTTTAAAATATACAGACGTGAGAGTACCTTTGCAGATGGGTACATTAGAGCTATTTGGTGATAGCACCTTTCCATTATAACATAGTACATGCTGCTCTTCTTAGATCTGAGGAAGTTTTATTTTCTGCAGGAGCATCTGCTTCTCCACTGAAGGTTCTGTGCACCCCAGAAGGAATAAGACTTCAGTGTTTCATGAAGTATTTTACAGAAGAAATGAAAGTGAACTGGTACCACAAGTAAGTATGAGAATGAGTGGCTGTAGCCGGGATGCAGACAGGGCAGCCTGGGGCTCACAGCTGAGATGAAAGTCATGCACTGCCAGACCTGTGAAACTTCATACTTTTGAGCTGTCTTGACAACCTTTGGCTTGGGGCAGGGAACATCACGGCAGTGGGGATGATCCGGGAGAAGGAGAAAGAAGTACCTGAAGGTGCAGAGACAGATGTCTTCAATGCCTTGCATTTACCAAAGGGTGGCTCTCCTTATAACACACATTTTACCTGGAAACAAGCAGAGAGTAAGGGAAAAATACTATTTAGAGAGCAGGCTCCAAATTTCCAGTCTGTTGGTTTCCCACTAGGCTTGATTAAATGGAAAAGGAGAAAACAAGCCCAACATTTAAAATAAAAGAAGAAAGACAGGATTAAGCTTGTATAAACAGCATCTCTAGGTGGATAATGATCACTGTCAAAACAACCGGAGATTTTCATGTGAGTCACAGCACAGGATGAGTCCCTGTGGACCCAGCCCCTTGGGGTCTGGCTCTTTCATGTCCATACCACAAGACTGCATCTGAGACAACTAGCCTCAGCAGCACCCCTGAATCTAAGAGAGTCTGAGAGAAAAGGACTAGCATCAGGGTTACCATCTTAGGACATAACCGCAGACAAAGGTGAACCTCAGGTGTGGATGAGGGGCAGATGGAGCCAGGACTGGGCCTTTTTGTCCATCTCTACTTTAACCTAAGCACACGAGGGCAACGTTTTTAGGTAAATTTTGCAATGTTGTCAACATCCCCAAATCTCATGCTCCTCTTCAGGTGTGGATGAGGGGCAGATGGAGCCAGGACTGGGCCTTTTTGTCCATCTCTACTTTAACCTAAGCACATGAGGGCAACGTTTTTAGGTAAATTTTGCAATGTTGTCAACATCCCCAAATCTCATGCTCCTCAATAAGCTATACTCTAAAGTGTCATGCCATGCCTTTAGGTATTATATTTACCTAATTAATATTTTAAAAGGCAAAGTTTATGGTTACGACTATCTTATTTTAAAAAGCATTATTTTGTTTAGATGAATCTATTTGTGAGTAAATTGAAGTGCTGAAAGGATATATGTTCTTGTGTTTTTTTCCTATTTAGGTTTTGGCATACTGTGCTTTTGTCTTAAATGTTATGCTTAGACACATTAAATAATAAGATACATTGGAGTCTTGGCACATCTGCGTTTTGAATATTACATGTCTGCTTTTTTGGTAGTATGATATTCAGTATCAGGTGGAGTCACAGATCTCATGTTACGGGTTTTATTGGGAGAGTGTATTAAAGTTAGGACCTTTTTTTTTTTTAACTAAAGGATTTCAATAACAAGAGCTTCAAAGACAGAAGCATGTGTTTTTGTGATATAATTGTTTGTAAGGATTTATTTTTTAAGACAATGAATAAATCTGTGTTTCTAGCTGAATCAAATCTTCCCCTGTAAAAGGAGACTCAATCATTCCCTTCTCTGTGCTTCCTTGTTATTTATGGCATATTGTCTTGCAGTAACTTGTATACAGTTGTAATATGTGTCCTATATTCCATCATAAACATGTCCATCCCCTCAGAGAGGCTACCCCTTATTCAGCTTTGTCTGGCAGATTGTAAGGGGCATGCTCGGTGCTGGGTCTGGGGGTACAGAGATTAAACATACCCCATGCACACCTGTGTGAACACAGAGGCACACGTGTATGTGTGTGTAAGGATGTGTTATGTTGCATTAGTGAGAAGGTGCTTTGTGGTAAACACTTAACACGTTATCTCATTTAATCCTCACAAACGCCCTTTGAGTTAGGTTTTAATAAACACATTTTATAGATGTGGAAACTGATGTTTGGTGAGAGGAACATAAATCATTTTGTTTAGTCACTCAACTAGTAAGTGAAAGAGCAGGGATTTGAATGCTAGTAGGTTTGATTCTAACCACTACTCTACTGAGAAGCATCAAATCTAATGTAGGAGATTGATCATAGAAGACAGACAAATAAGGGTGAGATCATGTCTCTGACTCATTAACAACATCTGATCAGGTAAAAAAGGCACTAGATACAAAAAGTGAAAAAGATATTATTGTAAACTTCTACAGACTTATAAAAGTGGCATTACTTTTGTAGTTAAATTATGTTTGTAACTAAAATATAACTTTTAGACCTCAAATTGTTATATAAACTAAAAGAATATAACTTTTAGTTATATTTCACTATTTGACAATTAAACAATATTAAACTATATTTTAAACTATATATTAGACTATATTATGTAGTTATATTCTATCACTGAAATATAATGTTTGGTTATATTTGACTATTTGACTCTTTTTTTTTTTTTTTTTTAAAGATGACCAGTAAGGGGATCTTAACCCTTGGCTTGGTGTTGTCAGCACCACGCCCAGCCAGTGAGCAAACCGGCCATCCGTATATGGGATCCGAACCCGGGGCCTTGGTGTTATCAGCACCGCACTCTTCCGAGTGAGCCACGGGCCGGCCCCACTATTTGACTCTTAAATGAGTTCTTAATAGATAGTAACTGGGAAAACAGTAATATGAAAATTTGTTGAAATATAATTTAGCATTTGAAGCTAAATGATCCACTTCACAAAGTCTGAGATGCCTGGGGAATGTGATTGTTGAAGGCTTGTACTGTGGATACTAGAATATTTTGTGTTAATGGGTGACATTGGATCAATAGGGTGCAATGAGTATTTGTGAAATGCGAGCGTAAGCAAAGACAGTTGTTCTTTGGTTAAAAATGCTGAGTAACATATCAAGGAATGTAGAAAATGCCACTTTAAAGGAAGGGTTGAAAAACCTATTCAACGAGTTAGAAGCAGGCAAAGAGGAACTCAGCAAAAATGCTGTTCAGAAAAAGGATTTTGCTGTCTTGCTCAAAGGTGAAATTAATATATCATCTAGACCTCAAATTGTTAAAAGTATTGACCACTTAAGACTTAGAAGTATCCCAGCACTGAAGAAATTTCTCAGTATCTTCACAGAAGAAAAAAATAGCACGTTTGAACCTCAGAATGTATATTTTAATTCAGCTGGGGAGATTTCACATGCAGGGGTCTGACTGCAAAGCCTCCCCTGAATGTCAGTGAAGCCTTGAACTAACTGAAAGAACGAGGGATGCCTCAGACACCCTTCCCCAGCGTGTTTGTTGTCCCTTAGGGTGTCCACAAGACAAAGCTGGGGGTGGTGTGGGCAAGTGATGGGCTCCAGTGGGAATTGCTGAGGAAGTGCCAGGACTGACCCAGGTGGTGGCTCTCAGCTGCTCAGAGGAGCCCTCCACAGGGCTCCTGGCATGTAGCAGCCATTAAAGGGTGGGAGACAAGCTTGTCTTTTCACCTCAGAAAATACAGGATGTCTCAAATTCTCTGCCTGGGCTAAAGATTTCGACTATTATGAGAGCAGTAACAAAAAGTTGTTGGATAAGTTAAGTTCTTCTCAGGCTGTGGCGTTTTGTGGGGCTCTTGTTACAGGAAGTAGGCATTTCTCAACACCGTCGTCTCCAACCTAGATGCAAATATTTCCTAGATTTTGGGAAATTTTCCATTGTCTTTTACAGGTTTTATTTCATTATTCATTTATTTTTAAATTTTATTTTAATTTATCAGTATACAATGTAGTTGATTTTCGTGTCCCTTTACCAATTCCTCCTTTTCCCTCCTCCCCCACCATCAACATCATATCTGTTCACTTGTCTTAACAAATTCAAGGAATTGTTGTGATTGTTGTGTCTTCTTCCCCCCACTCCCATTTATTTGTTTCTATGTTTACTTATTTATTTTTATTGTCTCTCACAAATAAGTGAGAACGTGCCATATTTCTCTTTCTGTGCTTGGCTTAGGTTACTTAATATAATTTTCTCTAATTCCACCCATGTTGCTGAGAATGGCAGTATTTCATTTCGTTTTTAATGGCAGAGTAGTATTCCATTGTGTAGATATACCACAGTTTCCTTATCCACTCATCTGATGATGGGCATTTAGGCTGGTACCAACTTTTGGCTATTGTAAATAGCACTACAATGAACAGGGGAGTACAGGTATTCATTCAACATGATGATTTCCATTCCTTTGGGTATATTCCCAGCAGTGGAATAGCTGGGTCATATGGTAGATCTATCTGTAATTGTCTGAGGAACCTCCATACCATTTTTCACAAAGGCTGCACCATTTTGCAGTCCCACCAACAGTGTATGAGGGTTCCCCTTTCTTCACCCTCCTTGCCAGAATTTATCATTCTCAGCCCCATTTATTTGTTTCTATGTTTACTTATTTATTTTTATTGTCTCTCACAAATAAGTGAGAACGTGCCATATTTCTCTTTCTGTGCCTGGCTTAGGTTACTTAATATAATTTTCTCTAATTCCACCCATGTTGCTGAGAATGGCAGTATTTCATTTTGTTTTTAATGGCAGAGTAGTATTCCATTGTGTAGATATACCACAGTTTCCTTATCCACTCATCTGATGATGGGCATTTAGGCTGGTACCAACTTTTGGCTATTGTAAATAGCACTACAATGAACAGGGGAGTACAGGTATTCATTCAACATGATGATTTCCATTCCTTTGGGTATATTCCCAGCAGTGGAATAGCTGGGTCATATGGTAGATTGAGATATCAGTTGTAATATCACTTTTTTCATTTCTAATTTTTATTATTTGTGTCTTCTGTCTTTTTTTAGTTAGCTTTGCTAATGGTTCATCAATTTTACTTATCTTTTCAAAATACCAACTTTTTGTTTCATTGACCTTTGTATCATTTTTTGGGTGTCTGTTTCATTTAGTTCTTCTGTGATCTTAATTATTTCTTTTTGTCCACTAACTTTGGGTTTGGATTGTTCTTTTTCTAGATATTTACAGTGAAGTGTTAGGTTGTTTTCTTGCCTTCTTTCCATTCTTCTGAAGTAAGCATTTAATGTGATAAATTTCCCCCTTAGTACTGCTTTTGCAATATTCTAGAGGTTTTGGTATGATGTGTCATTATTTTCATTAGTTTCAATAAATTTTTTGATTTCCTGTTTAATTTCTTCTTGGACCCATATGTCATTAAGTAGATCATTGTTTAATTTCCATGTATTTGTATAGTTTCCAGAGTTTTGTTTGTCATTGATTTCTTGTGTGAATCCATTGTGGTCTGAAAAAATACATGGTATAATTCCATTTTTAAAAAATTTGTTGAGACTTTATTTGTAACCTAATATGTGGTCTATCCTGGAGAATGTTCCATTTGCTGATGAAAAGAATGAATATTCTGAGGTTGTTGGATGAAATGTTTTGTAGATATCTGCCAAGTCCAATTGGTCTAAAGTATTCTTTACATCTTGTGTTTCTCTGTTGATATTTTGCCTAGATGATCTGTCCAATGTTGAGAGTGGGGTGTTTAGGTTCCCTACTATTATAATATTAGTGTCTATCTCTTTCTTTAGATCTAATAGTGTTTGCTTTATAAATCTGGCTGTTCCAATGTTGGGTGCATATATATTTATGATTGTTATGTCTTCTTGTTGGATAGATCCTTTTATCATTATATAGTGGCCTTCTTTATCTTTTTTTTAATGATTTTTGATTTAGTCTGTTTTATCTGATATAAGAATAACTACTCCAGATCTTTTTTTGTTTCTATTTGCATGGTATATCTTTTTCCATATTTTTACTCTTAGTCTATGTATGTATTCATGGGTGAGGAGAGTCTCCTGAAGGCAGCATATTGTTGGGTCCATCTTTTTAATTCAATCAGTGAGTCTATGTCCTTTGAGTGGGGAATTTAATTCTTTTACATTAAAGAGATGTTATTGAAATGTATTGATTTACTCTTGGCATTTTATTGATTTGTGTTTGGATGTTTTAAAATTTTTTCTTCCTTTCTTTCTGATTTACTGTTTGTCTCCTGTGTTTGTTAGTTTCTTGGGATGTTAGATAAACTTTTTATCTCTTTATTATTATCATTTTTATTTTACTGCTGGGTTTTGTTCTTTCTTGAGTATTCATGGTAGTGGTTGCTGTTTTTCAGATACCAGACCCAGTATTCCCTTGAGAATTTCTTGTAAGGCTGGTCATGTGGTAGTGAACTCCCAAAGTTTTTGTTTGTCTGAGAAACATACTATTTGTCCTTCATTTTGGAAGGATAGCATTGCTGGGTAAAGAAATGGGCTGGCAATTTCTGTCTTTTAGTATTTTGAATATATCTTCCCATTCTCTTCTGCCTTTTAGTGTTTCTGATGAAAAGTCTGATGTTAGTCTGATAGGGGTTCCCTTATAGATGACTTGATGCTCCTCTCTTGTAGTTTTTAAGATTCTCTCTTTGTCTTTGAGCTTTGCCAATTTGACATAACACGTCTTAGAGAGGACCTTTTTGGGTTGAATATGTTTGGGGATCTTTGAGCCTTCTGATTCTGAAGATTGGTATCTCTCCCTATACCTGGGTAGTTTTCTGCTGTTATTTTGTTGAATATGTTTTCAATGGCATTTCCTTTTTCCTCCCCTTCTGATTTCTCCCAAACACCCATGATTTGGATATTTGAGTGCTTAAGTTTGTCTTTTATCTCTCTTAGATTTTCTTCAATTTTTAAAATTCTTTTTAATTTTTTTTTTGTCTTTGAAGTTGTCTTCAAAGTCAGAATTTCTCTCTTCTGCTTTTTCTAGCCTGCTGGTTAACCTCTCTCTTGTGTTTTTTATTTGGTTGAATGAATCCTTCAGCTCCACAAGCTCTGCTGCAATCTTTTGCAGGGCACTGATTTCTTCGTACATTTCCTTTTTTGTTTTTTCTTTTTTGAGAATGGCCACACCACGCTCAGCCAGTGAGCGCAGTGAGTGCACTGGTCATCCCTGTATAGGATCCGAACCCGTGGCGGGAGCGCTGCTGCGCTCCCTGTGCCACACTCTCCCGAGTGCGCCACGGGCTCAGCCCTGTACATTTCCTCTTTTATATCCTGTATACTTTTTCCCATTTTGTTGAGTTGTCTAACTGAATCTTCTTGTATCTCATTTAGTTTCCTTAGAATTGTCAGTCAGTTCAAGGACTTCCTGTTCCATAGGACCTAGAGCTTGAGAGTTATTATATTCCTTTGGTGGTGTTGTGCTTTCTCAGTTTTCCATATGTCTAGTATCTCTCTATTGGTGTTTAGTCATTGTGGCAGAGGGTTTCACGGTCCACTCGTTCCACCCCGGTGTCTGCAGCAGTGATAGGGAGTGTTGCTGATGCTCAACTGCCTGTTGATGCCTCAGGGCCTGGGGGTTGGTGTGTTGGCCTCTTAGGGTGGAGACTCTTCTGGCCTGGATCCCAAGGAGGGTGCTGGTTTGGGGCTGCTGCCTCAGGGCCTGGGTGTCAGTATGTCTGGAATTTTCCCATTGTATTTACATTTTTTTTTCAAATAGGGAGACAAAATCTGGATGGAGTTCACTCAGTGTCTGACCACACTGAGAAGAGCCAAAGTCTTACTTTCCAACCCAGACACAACACTGCTGTTTTACACCTCGGATCTATTGTGAATAACAGCTTTCTGTTGGTTCAGACTCACCAGCACTTCTACTTGTCTTAATATATATTAAATATATAATATATCTTTAAAATATATGATATTTTAAAATCTTTCATTTTGAAATAATTTTAGACTTACAAAAAATTGCAAAGATAGCAAAGAGAGTTTCCTTATACCCTTCACCCATCTTCCCCTGAGATTATCAACTTACATAACCACCGTACAATTGTCAAAACCAGGAAATAAACAGTGATGTGATACTATTAACTAAACCACAGATCTAATTCAAATTGCACCTGTTTTCCCACTAGTGTCCTTTTTAAAAAATGTCCCAGTCTCTAATGTGGGATACCATGTTGCATGTAGTGGTCATACCTCCCAATTTTCCCCCAGTTGGTGACCACGCCTCAGTTTTTCTTTATCTTTCATGACCTGGATGCTTGCAAAGAGTCCTGGTTAGTTATTTTGTAGCGTGCTCCTCAGTCTGGGTTTACGTGATTTTTCCCCCTGATTAGACTGAAGTTATTCAATTTTAGTGAGAATATGACAAAAGCCATGTTGATTATGTCTTATCACTTGGTTAAGGTGGTGTCTGCTGCATTTCTTCTCTGCAAAGTTACTGTATTTTCCTTTATAATTAATAAATATCTGAGGAAATACTTTAAAACTTTGCAGGCCTTTTAGTCTTCCTCAAACTTTTGCCCTCAGATTTGGGCATTCAACAATGAATCTTACCTGCAGAAATTATCACTGGGGGGTTTGCTTAAATGTGATTTTCTACATCTCCCATTCCTCCTTTGTTTATTGATTGGAGTCCTTCTCTTTTAGTCTTCCTCAAACTTTTGCCCTCAGATTTGGGCATTCAACAATGAATCTTACCTGCAGAAATTATCACTGGGGGTTTTGCTTAAATGTGATTTTCTACATCTCCCATTCCTCCTTTGTTTATTGATTGGAGTCCTTCTGTTAAGGAAGTTCTACCCCTTTTCCCCTACATGTTTACTTATTTGATTACTTAGTTATATCAGTATGGACTAATGGATATTTATTCTATGAGCTATAATCCAATATGACCATTATTGTTACTGCTGCTGTTGTTGTTACTTTGCTTACCCAATTGTAAGTGCATGCAGGGGATAGAGAAGCCTTTCTTAATGAAGCTGTGATTTTTCTATTGCATTGATGTCTATTTATGTCTGGGTGTCTGCACAGATGGACTTCTCAGCACCACTAGCATTTCAGGGTTTGGGATTGATTATTGATTGACCAATCCAGTGCACACTGTATTTTCTGCAAAAGATATTTTCTTTTCAGAACTGCCAATCACTCTGTGAAATCCGTTTTCCCTTTTGTACATAGGGAGGAGTAGGTGTGAATGCCACCTTCATCATGGCTTTCCTGCTGTGAGCTCATGGTATGGTCTGCTATGGAGTGAGGGGTTCACGTAGGTGTCACACTGAGGCCCACACCTGCCCTTACACCACCTGAGGATGAAGAAACAAGGCCAGTGCAAGTCATGGCTCAGCACGGCTGCGGCACACTGAGAACGAAACACAAGTTGGCAAAGGGAAGGGTTCTGCTGCCTGGGCTCCTCCTTAATGCAGCTCCCGGGTCAGCAACCTACAGAATTTAAGATCTCAAGATTGAGAGATTCTGTAAGGATCATCTGGTTCGATATTCCCATCCTCTTCTTTTGGGGAGCTGCTAATGAAAGGGGAAATAGTTAACAAGTTTTGAGTGTCTCTCTATGCCAGATATTGGGCATAGCTTGCTGAATTCTGAAACAAACCCCACGAGGTAGGTGTGACATGATCCCTTTTATGCAGAGGATCAGAGAGTCTACATAATTCGATTGAAGCCAATTTCGTAAAATCAGCGTGGAGATCCGGTGTGCCTGACCGCTGTGCAGGGCTCTTCTTGTGAGCACGCAGGGCTGCTGTGCTTCCTCCTGCCAGAGATGCTCTGTCCACACCCACATGCCCAGATCTTACTGTCCTCCAGCCTCGCTCAGGTAGCTCCTCCACGAAGCCTTTCCAGCGTCCTCCTCTGCACCTTTGCCTCACCGATGTCTGTGTTTTGCTGTCATGGGGCTTGTCACTTTCTATCCTAGACTGATGATCTGTAAGCACACATTCTGAGCATCATCCATGAAGGCTATTTCCATCTGTAGAGAAGGTAGCACAAAGCTGTGCATTTATCATGGGGTCCATACCTATTTGTCGAATGAAACAACAACTGAGTAAAAGGCTACCATGATGAGGAGGGTTGGATAATTCCTGTTCCCAACTGAAGGCAAGGAATCCTTGGTTATTGGAAGGTAACACAATGTGCAACAAGCACTGCAGCCAATTCTCTGCAGAACCCCAAACCAGCTAACTTTACACAGTCTTCGCTTTTCTGGACCTGGTGCATGAAAGAAATAGATTTGATGTCAGAGGTAGGGTCCGGGGGCCCAATTGCCAGCCTCAACCCACGCCGTCCTCTTACCAGGTTCTTGACTCTGCCACAGGAAAGAATTCAAGGGCAGAGTCACAGTGGACAGTGAGAAGAAGTTTAATATAACAGATAAGAAATGCAGGTTCCACAGAGAGATTGAGCAGGGACGCACACCGAGTCTAACAGAAAAGTAAGTTTAGTACAGACATCAAGTCTAACACAAAAGCCAGAGAAACATCCTTAAAGTTCGGTACACAGTGCGGGCTGGCTCAAGGGAGTGAGCAGCCATTTGCTGAAAGTAAGTTTGATACAAAGTAAAGTGTGCACACCTCAGCCAGTGAAGTGCTGGTTGCATCCAGGAAAGTGAGCAGCAGCCCAGCCTTCTACTGGGATTCTGCTTTTATAGTTTCTGTATCTAATGAATATTCAATTAAGGGAGTGGTTCCCAGTTATGTAACATTTAGTCTTGCACATGCTCAGTCAGTCCCTTCCTGGAGCATGTTCATTGGTCAGACTCTATCACATGCACCAAACATATTCAATAATGTTCTGTGCTCTCTATTGAGCATGCCCAGCCACTGGATTTGCATAAGCCAGCCCCATGTGGTCTCATTTCCCAGTGTTGGTGCTGAAAATAGGTCTAACTGGTAACAATGACTTTCCTCTAAGGGAGAGACCAGAGGAGAAGCCTGAGACCTCAGAGAATTGTGAGAATCCCAGAGGCCTGTCCTGAAACCTGAGCCCAGGGAAACTGAGCACCTCCTGTATCAGATTCACATTCCAGTTTTTGCTTGGCACTGATGTCCTGTTTTCATGTGCTCAGGACTATAAATTCTACAAATCTTTCATGTTTCCCTTTACTGAAGCAGCTTTAGGAAATCACTTATACACATTTGTCTTTAGGAACAGGTTGGCTTTACATATTGCAAATGTGGTTATAGAGCTCATGCTGCCTTAAAAGGCAGGGATGGTATCAAGTACTTTATTTTTAATTAGAAAAGTTTATTGTAATAAAATACATATAACATATGCTTTACCATTTTAACCATATTTAAGTGTATAATTCAGTGGCATTAAGCACATTCACACTGCTGTGCAACCATCACCATCATCCATCTCCAGAACGTCTTCATCTCTCAAACAGAAACTCTGTGCCCATTAAACACTAACTCTTCACTCCTTCCCTCTAGGCCCTTGCACCCACCATTCTACTTTTTGTCTCTATGAATTTAACTACTCTAGGAACTCATATAAGTGGAATCATATAGTATTTATCCTTTTGTGCTTGGCTTATTTCATTTAGCATAATGTCTTCAAGTTTCCTTCATGTTGTAGCATATTTCAGGATTTCCTTCCTTTTAAAGGTTGAATAATATTCTATTATATGGATACACCACATTTTGCTTGTCCATTCATCTGTCCATGAACACTTGGGTTGCTTACCAACCATTTGGCTAATGTAAATAACACTGCTACAAACATGGGTGTGCAAATATCTGCTTGAATTCTTGCTTCCAATTCTTTTGGACATATATCCAGAAGTGCAATTGCTGGGTCATACCATAGTTCTGTGTTTAATTTTTTGAGGAACTACCAGACTGTATGGAGTATTTTTAAGCCCATCATGTGACAGAAAATGTATATTAAATAATAATATACTTTATTTTTAATTAATTAATTAACTAATTTAAAGAATTGAAACATAGTTGATTGTACATATCTGTGGGGTACAGAGTTGAATAGCAATACCTGTGTGCAATATGTGATGCTCGAATACGGATAATAACTGCATTCAGTAATACACAATGTAATCGATTTTTGTGGCCCTCTACCGTAATAGCATACTTTAAAAATTAAGTATCACTTAATTTTAGAAGATTTTTAGATCTCAGTTACTGATGTGGTTAATAAGTTTACAATAGTCAGAAAAATCTATTCTGAATATCAGCATTAGCAGGTTAGATAAGGCTCCCCACCTAAACATGTATAATATTGCATCATAGGTATTGTGTGTATAGTATGGAGACTGTAAATTGAATATGTACCTGTTACTTTTTTTAAAGAGATGCCAAGATTTCTTCAAGTGAGCATATGAGAATTGGAGGGAATGAGGAGATGGCCTGGCTGCAGGTCTGCGAACCTACGGAGAAGGACAAAGGAAAATACACTTTTGAGATTTTTGATGGCAAAGATAACCATCAACGCTCACTCGACCTATCTGGACAAGGTAAGAGAATTATTCTCCACCATCTAATGCTTTCGTATTTAGTGATCCATTTAGAATGCTGAAGAAAAAGAGGTAAACCAAGAAATAATCTGATTTTATGATTTTCATCCAGAGAAAGTTATTTCTGAATAATCCATTTGGCTGAATAAATTCATTTGGCTATTTATCAGTCTTCATTAACCAAATTCACTAGTAGAGAATCCAAGTGAATAAATAAAAGCTAAACATTGAAAAAGTTAATAATGTGTGTTATATTTCCTTACAGCTTTTGATGAAGCATTTGCAGAATTCCAGCAACTCAAGTAAGATTTGCATATTTGATTATTATTATATCTTTTACGGGGTCTGGTTGACTTGGAGTCATTTTGGCTACATGTGGGAAAATCTGTACATGCCTACATGGGACCCAAAGAATGTACTGTTCCTGGGATAAAAATGTCAATTTAAGTAATTCGATATGTAGAATGGTAGGCATTCTTCTAAATTGGAAATACACTTATAAATTGACTTTCTAGAGTCATAATAATGCTGGATTACTTTAAGTAAAATGATAAATTTCTGAAATTGTTATAATCATGGCAATGTACCACACAGAGCAACTTTTTAAAGAATAATCGATTTTCAAATATGTGTCTGAGTTTTAGAGTTTCCAGAACTGAGGACAGTCTTTGGCTCATACTAATTAATCAATACATATTTGTTGAATGGGTATATGGACGACTGAGATAACCAGAAACCAACACTTTCAAAAATATCTAAAAATTTCCAATGCCATCTGGTGAATTTGATGACAAAATAAATCTCTCCAACCCAAGAGTTTAAGTGCTAAACTTTTCTGTGAGTTCTAGCATTTGGATGATAGGGCATTTCCCATCTCAAAATGGGCACTAGGAGACGTCGGGAAAAAGATACAGACTCGCATCCTTGGATCCTGTGATCCAGGAGTGTCCTTCTAATAGAGCGCACACGTGCTGCTCTCTTTCTTTTGTTCTCACCACTGGCGAGCCTCTGACGTGTGTGGTGCTTTTTCGTTGGTGGCATCTTTTCAATACTCTCTTTTCATTCTCTCCTCTCTGACCCCTTTAATTTTTAGGGCTGCCGCATTTGCAGAGAAGAGTAAGTACATGTTAGATTATAACAAGGATGGTGAACTATTTTGGGTGGGGCAAAGGGTCCATACTTTAGAATATTAATTTTGTGTATTAAATAATAATCAGCAAAGCTTCCCGCCCCAATTCAAAAATCCTTATCAACACCCACATTCTTAATCCCGCGGCAGTGGGTCCTGTGCTCCCTGGCCCCCGCCTACCTGTTCAGCTCTAGATCCTCTGGCCTCCTTTCTCCCTCCCATCCATCCACCCTTGCAAAATCCTCTCTCCAGATGCTCAGGGCTGCTTTGACCTCCTGAGGGACTCAGGATACACGTAGCTCTCCTGTCTTTAGTACTTGCGATTCTTCTTCATTCTCAAAGCCCAGCTCACATCCTGTATCTTTTCCAGGGTGTTTCATGACCTTTCCCCTGCACAGAATCAGTGATTTCCTCACCTCTGTTCCTTTGGCCTTTGGTTCACCCCTGCACTGTAGATACATCTTTTCCTTCTGTGCCCTCTCCCGGGAGAGTGCTGGTTCCTCCCCACATTCACCTTGGTGCCCACATAGTGCGTCGCATGGGGGCCTGCTCCTTGGGAAAGTCCCTGTGGATGTTTTCTTAACCAAGACCCTTTCATGTTGCAGATCGTGGCAGGGTGCTCGGGGGTTTGCCTGATGTGGTTACCATAATGGAAGGCAAGGTAAGAAGAGACAGCAGGATATAAGACTAGGGTGGGAAGGGGGTTTAAGCACAGTGCGCACGGTCCCCTTGTCTTAGGTCAGAGCAAAGTGGTTATATGTTCTTGCTCAACCTGCAGAGGTCTCAGAGCTCCCCGCCCACTGGCCTGCCTGTCCTAGGCTGCCTCTGATAGTCCCTGTACTATCAAAGGACGGAAGAGCTTAATACTGTGAATCCACAAACAATGCCTTTGAGACCACAAGAACACACAGTGTGACTCAGGCACTCACAGCAGGTGTTGTGGCAACTTGTTTGTAGGCCCTCGGGGTCCGCCAGGGTCTGATACAACCTAATACTGGGATTGTTCATTCAAAGAAGTGACTGAACAAGGAGGAGCTGACCACACACCCCACAAACCCACCCATCTGTGTGAAAGTGTAAGCCACCCACTTCAAATATGAAATGTCACAGTTTTTATAAAATGAAAGGAAAAAAAGTCTCTGCTCCAATTCTCAAGGTCATTTTGGAATATATAACAGAAACCACTTATTGGAGTTTTAATTTGTTGCCTGTCAGTGCGAGTATTGATATCTAATTGCTACTTCTCTGGTTGCTTCAGTGATTCTGATTCAATGTCACAGGGACAGAGATACTTGAGAAAATTTTATTAGGCCCAAATGCAAAAATTTATAGACCACCTCTTCAGAAGCTAAAGAAAGCATAGAGGACTTCTGAGACTGAATAATCATGGATCTCATAATAAAGATGTAATCGAGAAATTAGCAGTTGCTTTACTGTTATCATAGGCTGAAAGCATATTTGCTGCCTCCAGTTTACTAGTTATGAGACAATATATTCTCTGGGTTTGCCAGAGGAACTGGTAAAGTGGATTCATAAGTCTACATATAAAGGAAATTTGTGAAACAGGCTAAATGTATCTACTGTGAAACGTAGAGCTTAACTTCAGATTCTTTATTTGATTTAGGTGGTGGATTAAGACAGAGAATAAGTAGACTAAATTAGCATTGATTTCTCTGGGTCTTAGGTACATGGAGGGCTTATTGGAAGTCAATGATGTGAAGGATCAACAAACATAACGTGGTGTGACTGAGAACCCATGTCCAGAGAGGTGACATGACTTCTCTTTGTCTAATTATTCCTTCTCTGCCCACTTTTTCCTTCTCAAGACCTTGAATCTGACCTGCACGGTGTTTGGAAATCCTGACCCCGAAGTGGTTTGGTTCAAGAATGACATGGACATCGAGCTCAGTGAACACTTCTCTGTGAAGGTGGAACAGGCCAAGTACGTCAGCATGACCATCAAAGGGGTGACCTCTGAGGACTCAGGGAAGTACAGCATCAACGTCAAGAACAAATATGGAGGGGAGAAAATTGACCTCACCGTCAGCGTGTACAAACACGGGGAAAAGATACCAGATGTTTTACCGCCCCAGCAGGCAAAACCAAAGCTCATCCCAGCATCGACCTCAACACCAGGCCAATGAAAGAATTTTTTCCAGCTCGGAGATAGGAAAAAATGCTTGGAAGTCATAGGAATGCTGTGTGCTTGCTCCAAATGAATGGCCTTAATCTGAGTGACCTCATGTGTGGGCAAAGAGTTGATCATACATTATGCTTTCAATTTTTGCATTTGGTGATTATTGTTTTATATCTGTCTAAGGCGAAAAGCTAAGGTTTTCACGAGGCTGAACAACATATTTATAGGAGGGTAAATGACAGACACCTGGTAGAGAATGGGTGGAAAGAGGACAGCTAACATTTTCGTGGATGTGGGCACATGGAAGTGGTATCCATACACATGTAGCATGTGACTGTCTGCAAAGTTACTGTCCATACTGTAGTGGTGACCTTTGGTGCTGCCAAGATCTAGCAGCTCTGAAATCTTGACTGTGGAGCCTTTGAAGTGTGTGTTACCTGGTTACACTCTGGTTTCTCTTGCTTTAGGCTAATAAAACTTTAAAAGGCAACTTGTTGTGGTTTTCCTGTACGAAATCATGCCTAACTACATCTGCTTACTCTCCTGGCTTGTTTTAGTCTGGATTATCATGCACCTTCCCAGCTGGTAGCGTGTGTACAAACCAGAGAACCAGGAGTGGCACATCACACATACTGGAGAGCACTGTCCAGCAGCTCTGCCCCATAGGGCTGGGGGATGGATGAGGCACGTGACACTGGCCAAGGGGGGCTCACAACATCACAATTCCTGTGAAGTGTGTGTTTTGTGCAAGGCTGAGAAATGCCACCTGGTTATCATATCACGGACCTAAAAATGTCTGTAGAGGAAAACAAAATGTGTAGATGGCTTTGTTCTTTTTTAGTGCGCTAATTACTTAGAAAGGTATTTCAAAAGAAGGAAGACTCTCATTTGAAATGATCACTGTAGTAGCCATGGAGGAAAAATAAAAGCTTGGCTGACTATAGAAGGTCTCTTGGCGAAATTAAAAAAAAATGTATAGAATGAACATATCCTTTCTTTGAACTTTTTCTTCCTTTTTTGGGAAGAAGCTGGCATAAAAATCCTATCTTAATATTTTAATTTTATAGTTGCTTATAACAGAAAAGCTTTGATAGTTAAGAACATTTTATCTCTCTGTATTGTTAAAGCCAACCCAAGTTTTATGATATTTTGTTATCTTTTTCTAAGGTAATAATACACATCTTGAAATTTAAACATGTCCCTAATAACAAAAAAGCCAGCTGAGCAGTTTCCCATAGCAGTAAAGTGGGTATCAGCAAGCATTTTATTTATTTATTTTTTATTTTTTTTTCCTTTTTTTTTGTCTTTTTCCGTGTCCGGCAACGGATCGCAACCCTCAGTGTTGCCCCCGCGCCTCGCTCAGCCA
>NW_007726518.1:658633-659456 GCF_000696425.1 Galeopterus variegatus
CATGTGACTCTTGTGTGATTTTCCTTGTCAACATTTACAACATCTCCCATTTCTGTGGCACACTTGTCAAAACTAAGGACCTGATGTTGGTACTTTGCTATGACCTTGAAAGACGGTATTTGGATTTTTCTGGTTTTCCACGAGTACGTTCTTTTTGCCCTGGAATCCCACCCAGGATGCCATGCTGCACTTACTTGTCACCTCTCCCCAGTTTCCTCTGGTCTGCAACAGTTTCTGTCTGTCTTCGTCTTTCATGACCTCGGTGGTTTTGAGGAGTATTGCCTGGGTGTCCTGTAGAATGTTCTCTAATGCAAGTTTGTCTGACGTTTTTTTCTCATGACGAGACTGGGGGATATGTACCTTTGGGAAGAAGGGTCACATCACCCAGAGGTACCTGACATCCACACAGTACAGGTGATGTTAACATTCACTACTTGCTAGTGTGGAGTCTGCTAGGTTTTTCATTGTGAAGCTACTGTTTTTTCCCTCTTCTTGTTCTATTCCTTGAAAGTGAGTCTCAGTCCAGCCCACCCTCAAAGAGGAGAAAGTACCCACATATATTATTTGGAATTCTTCTGTAAGAAGGATTGGTCTCTTCTTCCCCATATATTCATTTGTTCGATCATTTATTAATACCCTTATGGACTCATGTGTTCTATTTTATACTTTGATTTATAATCCAGTACTCTGCTGTGTATTTTGTTGCACAGATTTTTCCAGCAGTGGCCACAGAGATCTTTCAGCTTGGCTCCTGTGTCTTTTATATTTGCTTTGTTGAACTCGTTCTCACTTCCTGGCACCTCAAGACACTCAGGCTCATCTT
>NW_007726518.1:659497-661540 GCF_000696425.1 Galeopterus variegatus
TCTCCAAGGACTAGAGAATGGGATTAGAAACCAAGATCTGGGCACTGGGTGTCATTTAGTATTTTTTTTATCATACACCTCTGCCCTACTGTATTTATGCAAATGTTATCTCATGATACAGGTGACACCACACTGGTTATCAACTGTCCCCATGAATGCAGAATGTGATGAACTAAGCACCTGGGAAAGATACAGAGGTCATCCACTAACTGTCCCTGAAAAATACTGGGCTTTACCTCATTCCGAGGAAGTACTGTCTACACTTTTATTACTTTTCGGGACCCATACCTGTGGTAGTAGAAAGAGGGCTGACTTAGGATCAGGAGGAGGGGAGTGCCAGAGCTCACTGTGTTTGTTAGGGGGTGCCACCTGATCTCCATCTGCACCATGTGTTACGCTTAATGGCTGCGAGGATGACACAAAGTAAGGAGAGAGAAAACAGCTTGAGAAGTACAAACTAGTTTGCTGAGGTATTGATTTTGTGAAAAAATATAATTTTTTTCTACAGAATCATTTGAAGATACATTTCATACATCATACACATCATGCTTCTTTTTCCCTTAATACTTTGGTTTGTGTTTCCTGAGAACAAGGAACAGGTGTTCTCTTCTGTTACCACAGCAGTTACCAAGTTTAAGGAACATAACCTTCATAATAATACTTTAATCTGTAATCCATATTCTAATTTTGCCAGTTGTCACAGTAATATTCTTAGAGGGTTTCTCACCCCTGGAGTCCAGGATTGTTTGGGATCATGTATTGTGTTTAGTTCTCATGTCTTTACTTTTCTGAAAGACCCTTTTTTGTCTTTAATTGCGTTGATAATTTTGAAGAGCACAGGCTAGTTAATTTCACAAAGTATTTCTCATTTTGGGTTTGCCGATGTTTCCTCCTGATCCTGTCTGAGCTGTGCATCCCTGGTTGTGTTGCTGGCATCGTGTGCGGCGTCCCGCCCAGGTGCACATGCAGGAGCACATGGTGGCCCCGTCCTGCTGAGGATGCTGTTCTGTCCTGTGATCAGGGCTGTCCAGGTTCTCCACGCAGACTGCACAGCGCCTATGTTTCCCCTCACAGCTCATGGGCAGTCTGGGGGAGACTCTTTAAGACCGTGCAGACACCCTGCTTCTCATCTCTTTCCCATCTAGTTTTAGCATCCATCCATATTCTTGTCTGAACCAATCTTTGCTACCATGGCTTCAAAGGATGAAGTTACCAGCCTGAGCACTCCCTCTGCATTTCTTAATCAGCGTTCTGCTCCAAGGACAAGTCCTCCCCTCTCAGTGATGTGTTCGTGTATTTGTTTAACCATATCTACATTGTATCCATATGAATATCTACGTTTACCTATTATCAGCAGCATGGACTTGTGGATTCCTGTTTTATTCAACAGACTGTAATATTTTACTGTCTTTATTTATTTTTGTGCTCAAATTGTCCAAAAGCAGCTTGAATACTGTGCTCAGTATTTGGCTCTCACGTACATTTTCCTTTCGGAGGTGACTGTGTCTGTGCATCACATATTTTCCGTCCTCTCCTTTTCCCCCAACAGTCTCTTCAGCCTCCTCTCCCCGACGTTCAGCATCCATAGGCGTGTAGGAGCGGTGGGAGCTCAGTTGGAATTTGGTGTTTTCTTTTTTCCTGGTAGTTTGAAGTTTGTGATTATCTCTGTCCCCTACTAACACTGGCATCGAGGTTCGTGTGTGATCTCAGTTCCACTCCCTGTTGTGATGTGAACAGCTCACGGGGAGATACAACCTCCTCTGTTGTGCTACTCCCCAAAAAGAACCAGGCGTTTGGTGTCCCAGAACCCTGTGTGGAACCCAGCTCAGCAATTGACTAGCTTTGTCATTTTGGACAAGTTACTTGGCCTTTTAAAAAATTATTTACTTTTTATTTTTATTTTTAATCTATTTTATTGAATCACAATTGATTATACGTATTTTGGGGGTTCAACACTGACATATGTTGATCAAATCAATATGTTTGGCATATATATTATTACAAATCATATTCATTCTTTATGCCCCTTATCCGATCTGTCCC
>NW_007726518.1:662367-663407 GCF_000696425.1 Galeopterus variegatus
TTTGGCATATATATTATTACAAATCATATTCATTCTTTATGCCCCTTATCCGATCTGTCCCCATCCCCCTCTCCCTCCCCATTCCCACCTCTAATAACCCTAGATTTCTTCTCTCCTTTTGAAAGAGTAATGGTTCCTCTGTTGATTTGTTGCCTAGATGATCTGTCCAATGCCGAGAGAGGTGTGTTCAGGTCCCCCACTATTATCATAGAGCAGATGCTTCTTCTGTCACACTGGAACAGACTTTGTGGAGAGAGACATCCTCTTTTCTTTGGTCTCCACTGGTGACTCTCCTTGTGTCAATGCACTCCAGTGGCTGGTGGGTCATCTGCATGGTGGTTGTGGCGTCTAGCCACTTTGGCAGTGGCCGTGGCTGTGGTCACATGGAAGTGGTGTTTTTGGCATGCTCCTTGCCTGGTTGCAGGAGGATGGGTCGGTCCCTTGGCTCCATCTGTTTTTACATTCTAAGATATTGCTGCGGAGCAGTTGGGTGGGAGGGGAGAGAGGAAAGGGGAAAGAAATAGGGTAGGAGAGGGAGGAAGGAGGTTAAGGCCTGTGGCACCCCCTCATTCCTGCAGGGGAGACCAGGGGGCTTCCAGTGATGGCTTGGTCATTGCTGGGCAGAATTCAGGTGTCAGGGGTGTGTGGCCCAACCCATCAGCCTTCCACTGTCCTGACTCGAGACCCAAGGTATTTCCTGTGGTGGCTTAGTGGTCATCACTGGTCTGGTTAAGGGTGTCAGGGGGAGCATGTCCAAGGCCCGAGGCCCCCCATTGCCCAGCTTGGAAACCCAGGGTGCTTTCTGTGGTGGCCCGATGGTCATCACTGGGCTGGTTGTGGGTGTGGGGGGCATGGCTGAAGCCCCTCCATGGCTTGGGTACCCAGGGGGATTCTAGTCCTTCTAGGTTTTATAGGTGTTCTTTGGTGAAGTGAGGCCTTTACTAGTTAATATCAAACCCTGTCTCTGGTCTGTGGGTATTTTGTTTTTTCTTTCAGTTCTGTGTGGGATTATTTGCTGTTCCCACGACTTAAACTCTGCA
>NW_007726518.1:663863-665162 GCF_000696425.1 Galeopterus variegatus
GACCTTGTATGCACTTCAGAGTCTCATAAGATCCAGTACACCTGCATTATGTGGAAACTCTCGTCTGGGCTTCAGTCTTTTCAGCAAACTGCACCCCCTGAAGATCTAAATTCCTGACCAGTCTCCTCTGAGTGGTTCTATGCTGATTGGAGGGTGGATCAGCTGTCCTTGCTGTGTCCCAGTGTTCTCCCATTGGGCCGTCTCCTCCACTGCCCACACTCCAAACACTTCCCACAGGGCGGGCCATGCTCTGGTCCCTTGCAATGACTCACCGGCCTCTGAGTGGCTCCTTTTTTTTCTGTTGTTATGGTTCCTTGCTCCTTTGTGGGCCCATAGGAACCCTATTAGTGGTCTTGCTGGCCTGGGGCCACCAGGGCCCTCTTCTCCCCTGCCGCCTCCAAGCAACTCCATCCAAAGGACCCAGCTGCAGCTTTTGCCAGTTCCTGCTCCATGCGCTCAGCAGCTCCAGCCTGGAAGCAGTCAGGGCTCAAAACAGTCAGAGCAGTTTTTCTTTCTCTCATTGTGGTTTCTCCTGCCTTCATGCACTCGGTAGGTCTCTCCTCCTCTTCCCCTGAGCTCTAGCAGCCCCAGCTTGGCTGTCATTGCTTTTTAATAGCTTAAATTGGTTGGTTTGTGGGAGAGAGTGACAGCGGGGACTGTCTATTCCACCATCTTGACCAGAAGCCACTTGGCCTTTTAAAGCCTTGTTTTCTTTTATCTATAAAAGTGGGAGAAATGATGCTTCTCACGAGGGAGTATGATATGTATGATCACTCAGTTTTAGAAAGATGACTTTGGGATCATTGTGATTATAAAATGTGGTAGTTGGGAGTGAAAGTGGAGCTTTCCAAATAAAGCAACCATCTGTTGAAAATGTTTATCAGTTTAGCAGCTTCTGTGGCCACCTCATGAGACTAGTTAGACACAAATTAATAGAGCTCAACTGTAAAAGTAATCTTCACTGGAAACTCTGAGTCTGAGAGGGAAAAGGTTGAATGTATGGAAATGTAAGTAATCAAGATGTGATTCAGTATTGACAAAATGATGCTTCATCCAACTAATAATGTTACAAGTCATCAGTTTCCAAAACTGAGGCAAGAGATAAGAATGTGGCAGACTTAAACGTTTTTGCAGCCTAACTATTCCTGCTAGCTGCAGATCGCTCCAGGAATGTGTTAATGTGTTCAGCTCATGTGAGAGATATAAAGATTTTGTATCTTAAAAAGTGAGAAATTAAGATTGCCCATATCCTATTTTTAAGAAATAATTTTGAGGGCCAGCCCGGTGGCGCACTGGAGA
>NW_007726518.1:665558-668834 GCF_000696425.1 Galeopterus variegatus
AAGATGTGATTCAGTATTGACAAAATGATGCTTCATCCAACTAATAATGTTACAAGTCATCAGTTTCCAAAACTGAGGCAAGAGATAAGAATGTGGCAGACTTAAACGTTTTTGCAGCCTAACTATTCCTGCTAGCTGCAGATCGCTCCAGGAATGTGTTAATGTGTTCAGCTCATGTGAGAGATATAAAGATTTTGTATCTTAAAAAGTGAGAAATTAAGATTGCCCATATCCTATTTTTAAGAAATAATTTTGAGGGCCAGCCCGGTGGCGCACTGGAGAGTGCACCGCTTGGGAGCGCGGTGGCGCTCCCACCGAGGGTTCGGATCCCATGTGGAGACCGGTTCCCGCTCACTGGCTGAGCGCGGTGCGGGCGCAACACTGAGGGTTGCGATCCCGTTGCCGGTCAGTAAAAAAGACAAAAAGGAAAAAAAAAAAAAGAAATAATTTTGAAGCCAATTTATTCATTTTCAACTCTACTGTCTCAGGCCTGGCCAGAATGAAATTGTGAGAGATTAAAAAATGAGTCAGATTCCCTTTTGGGAAGCACATTTTTTTCAAGCATCAGAAGGACATATTGGTAAGAGCAGAACTTCATACAGGGTGAAATGCCCAGGAACAGAGAGGTACCATTTATTTTGTAGGATTAAGTATACCTTACTTTTTGTCAAATGAATACATTTGACATAACGCAAGATATACTGAAGATAAATGAAGGGGAATTTATGCCATTTATAAAAAAAAAAAATTTGCTACTTGCTAAAGGATCCACACAAAGTATCTTTAGTTGACAAACATTAGACTGGATTTTCATTTTTGGAAAAGGAAGACCATTCTGGGTATTTACTTCCATGGCTGCTAGCGAGAACATACACTGTTTGACAGAGCTTGCTTTGAATATTTCTGCCTCATTCCCTGGGTGAGAAATGTGTTGCTTACAGCACAGCATGTATTTTTTTTCTATGAAACATTTTAACCCAGGAGTGCAGTGGGAGCCCACATGTGAACATTAATGACTTACAAAATTAAAGTAATTTAGATTTAGATTAAAGTAATTTAGACAGTAAATAGATTTAGAAATTAAATTTCATAAGAAGTACACTTACAATAACGATGACATTAAACAAATGAACAGATGCATGTTTGTGACAAAAAAGTACTGGGTGTTTCATTAGTGGGTTATAAAAGTATTAGTTGTTATAAAAGTGTTTTTTTTTTTTTAAATGCAAACTCTTTTTTAACCAGATGAAGGTAGTTTGTGTGCATATTGGTGGGGAAAAAAAGCTGGGTGTTTAGTGTTTTCTTACCTTCTGGGGTTGTTGGTTAGTGTTTGAGAGACGTTAGAGGTTCTCTGAAGACAGACTTCTAACCATGTTTGAGAGCTGCATTTATAATGTGAGAAGGGATTATTTTCCTTCCGCATGTCTCACCCCAGCTATGAGGTGGGTGAATTGTATCATATTCCCATGTCTCACTTAAATAAGGAACTTCTGACAGACAGCTGTGGCCTGGTCACAAGATGTGGTTCTCCTGTCTTTTTCTAGAGGAGACGGAAGAGAGGGCAAGCCTTCTGTAGGAACCACCATTGTTTTACCTTTCAATTCCAGTGGTTGGGAAGGTATGTTCTGAGTGAGTGATCAGGTGGCCTCGAAAGGGGAGATTCCAAATGCTGCCTGTTTTCCTCCGCAGTTGGACTGATCCTATTTTCAGTGTCCAGCTGATGTTCTACCAGTTCCAAAGTATTTTCTCTCAAAGCTCTCTGGAAATTTCTAGACTCTGACCAAGGTGGCCTTAAAGTTCCCCGCAGCTTGACTGATGTTTATTTAGATGGGCTACCTCCTGAATGTAGCCCCTGACCTCCCTTTCTCAGAGCATGGACTTTAGAAATCTCTCAATGGTAAACCCTTTCTCTGCCCCTTTGAGATGTGGTTCTTCCTAGGAAAGAACCTCATGCCAGTTTTACAACCCAACATTGTCTTTCTCAAGAGCCTGGGAGCTATCCTTCTGAAATGCAATCATCAAGGGAGATAAGGCCTCTGTGGGAGCGCAGGAGCCTAACTTCAGCAAGCTCTGATTAGCAAACACTAATGGCCTGATCACATGGACCAATCTCCCCCTCACATCCATGTCCAGGATGGTTTTGAATGCTTAGTTTATTCCTCAGAGAAGAAAGAGTTCCTCTTCTCACCCCATCCTTGTCCTTATTTAAGTCACAAGGCACCCATGGTCTCTCAACTCCTCTGCACCACGGCAGGGCTATAGGGCCACTTATCCCTGGGGAGACTGGGAAGGTGACGTGCTCTCTCAGTACTTCAGTTCCACAGCTGTAATATTGGAATAATAATGGGACCTATCTTAAAGAGCTGTAGTGAAGATCAGTGCACTTATAATGAGAACAGGTAAAGTGCCAAAAACAGTGCTTGCCATGTGGCAAGTGCTATATTAACTCATGTGTAATTATGAGTAGTGTTAATATTTATAACTCAGATGATTTTTCTCTTGATTGTATTTTCTCTTTTTCTTCGTACACACTTGGTTGCTTTTTATTAACTATCATTTCTGTTATTTTGTTAAATTTTTGGCAATTCTTTACCATTTATCTTTTTTTACTCTATATGATTATTTATTAAAATTTTATTTTTAATTGAGAAATAATTACTGTATACACTTATGGGGTATAGTGTGATATTCTGATATATGTCTATAATGTGGAATGATTTAAATCAAGCTAGTTGAAAAATCCATCACCTCATATACTTATCAACTGATGGGGTGAAAGCATTTAAAATCTACTCTCTTAACAATTTTGAACTATACAATGCATTGTTATTTATTATAGTCACCATTCTGTGCAGTAGATAATTAAATCTTATTCCTCTTATCTAGCTGAAAATTCATGCCCTTTGGTGAACATCTTGCCTTTGTCCATTCACCCCAACCTTCTAGTCTCTGGTAACTACCCTTCCACTCTCTACTTCTATGAATTCAACTTATTATTTATTTATTTATTTATATTTATTTATTTATTTTTCCTTTTTGTCTTTTTTCGTGACCGGTAACAGGATTGCAACCCTCAGTGTTGCGCCTGTACCGCGATCGGCAACGGGATCGCAACCCTCGGTGTCACGCCCGAACCACACTCAACCAGTGAGCTGACCAGTCTCTATATGGGGTCCAAACCCTCAGCGGGAGCGCCGCCACTCTCCCAAGCGCCGCACTCTACCGAGTGCGCCACCGGGCCAGCCCTCAACTTATTTTTAGATTCCATATGTAAGT
>NW_007726518.1:669556-676407 GCF_000696425.1 Galeopterus variegatus
CACTCTACCGAGTGCGCCACCGGGCCAGCCCTCAACTTATTTTTAGATTCCATATGTAAGTGAGATTGTGCAGTATTTGTCTTTCTGAGCCTGGCTTATTTCACTTAATGTGATGTTCTCCAGGACATCCATATTGTCACAAATGACAGAATTCCTCCCCTTTTAAGGCTGAATAGCATTCCATTGTGTGTATATGCTGCATATTCTTTATCCATTTTCCCACTGTTGGATGTTTATGTTGATTCCACATATAAGCTATTGTGAATAATGCTGCAAAGAATATGGCAGTGCAGATATCTCTTTGACATATTGTTTTCAGTTCCTTTGAACAGATACCCAGTAATGGGATTGCTGGGTCATATGATAGTTCTATTTCTAGTTTTCTGGGGAACCTCTATACTGCTTTCCATAATGGCTATATTAATTTTACATTCTCACCAACAGTGTGAAAGAGTTCCTTTTCTCCACATTCTTCTCAAAACTGTTACTTTGTCTTCTTGATAATAGCCGTCCTAACAAGTATGAGGTGATATCTCATTGTGGTTTTAATCTGCATTTCCCTGATGCAGAGCATTTTTTTCATGTACCTGTAGGCCACTTGTATGTCTTCTTCTGAGCAGTATCTATTGAAGTCTTTTGCCGATATATTTGATTTGGTTGTTTTCTTGCTATTAGGTTTGACTTCCTTATATATTTTGGATATTAGTCCCTAATGGGTCCGATGGATGTATGATTTGCAAATATTTTCTTCTAATCCACGGGCTGTCTCTTCACTCCATTGATTGTTCGCTGTGCAGAAGCTTTTTAGTTTGATGTAATCCCATTTGTTTATTTTTGCTTTTGTTTCCTGTGCTTTTGGGGGTTATGTTCAAGAAGTCTTTACTCACACTAATGTCATGGAGTATTTTTCCTCTGTTTTCTTCCAGTAGTTTTACAGTTTCAGGTCTTACATTTAAGTCTTTAATCCATTTTGAGTTGATTTTTGTAGATGGTGTGAGATAAGGGTCCAATTTCATTCTTCTGCACATGTGGATATCTAGCTTTCCCAACATCATTGATTGAAGAGACTGTCTTTTCTTCATTGTGTATTCTTCACAGCTCTGTCAAAAAAATCAATTGGCTATAAACATGTGCATTTATTTCTGGGCTCTCTATCCTGTTNAAAATAAGGCTATTGAAAAATTGGGATCATACCTCATTTCTTTTGAAATTGACTTTTTGTTCCCTAGCAGTAGAAAATCGAATTTGTGATACATTAGTGGCAACAATTAAAGACTAGTCAAAGTGTATATCTACAAAACTACAGATAACATTTATGATTCCAGTAGAAAGTGCGTTACCAACATCCACTTTCACGTTTGTCTGATATCTGGTGCACACATCCACCACTAATACACATTACATGATTCCACTTTAAATACTTAGCCAGGTGAGCTACGATACGTTCTATCACTTTCAGTCAGTGCTACAAATACCGAAATGTCCCTGTTGGCCTCTCTGGCTGCAGTGTGGAGCACACTGTGGCCGGTGACAAGTGGATAGGATGTTGGCCTGTCACACTGAAGCCTCGGCTTTCTTCTTGAGGCTATAGGGCTGAGAGGATGGGCTGCCTGGGGTGTTTCTTTTTAAACATTTTCTTCCCTTACCGTTACCGCTGATGCCCAGCTTTTTTGTTAGAAAAACTCTATAAAAGCCTTTCCAAGGCCAGTTTCTCAGCAGCTTGGAATTTTAAGCTCAAATGAAGCCTGGTGGTTTATTGGAGAGCTTTAAATGGCTTTCTCAGTTTTCATTGTGCAATTTGCCCTTGACCCAGGAACTGTCTCTCTCCTGAGGATGCTGCCCTTTCAACCTGGCTCGCTTGGTTCTCACTTGGAGTAAAGTTGTAAGATAATCATACCCTTAGAGGTATCATCCTCAGCCTTTAAAAAATCCTTGTTACTAAATTAAATGAACACAGAAAAGAGCCCTCCAGGCTGGCTTTGTTGTGCTTCATGACCCTGTGAAGCCTCTAGATGGCACTCGGAGAACAGACACCGAGCTCTCGCCTGTGCCGCCAAACCAGATCTGTCTTTTTGATGCATACACATCACTTAGTGAATGGAAGATTATTAAAGGCATTACACTTACCCCAGTGACAAGGACAGGTCTGGCAAATTACTGTTTCCAGGAAATAGCAGGTCATTTTGAAGGCAATAATATAGCTTCTTAATCTTCACATGATACACATTAGAAGGAATAAAACATACCTTTTGAGAAATTACAAGGCTCTTATTATTTCAGTGAAGTCATAAAAACATGTGATCTATCTATACATTAAGTTTGGGGTATGAATTTTAAATATTCCATGTCTTGAAGAGGCATGTCAAATGCAGCAGGCTCATTCATTTTTCAAAGCAGTAAATTACAGCACTGGAAATTTTCACATTAAGATATGAGTCTGCAGAGCTATCACACGGTGATGTAGGATCTGAATCAGAAATTTCTGGGTCTTCAGGGAGCTGTGTTCTCCCAGGTGACCTTGTTTGTCCTTGAATATTTTCTCCATGGTTGTTCTGCTTGATGTTGTTTTTTTTTTTCTCCTTTTTGTCTCTTTTTTCGTGTCCGGCAACGGATCGCAACCCTCAGTGTCGCGCCCATANCTGTCAAAAAAATCAATTGGCTATAAACATGTGCATTTATTTCTGGGCTCTCTATCCTGTTCCATTGTTTACCATTTGATCTTCATCAAAGTTTTTGTGTGGAGTAAGGCCTCTCTTTCTATGCCACGTGTATGTGGCCTTACAGCTACTGAGGCATATTTCCTTTCTGTCATACTTACTCTCTACACATTCGCTTTTAAAAATAAGGCTATTGAAAAATTGGGATCATACCTCATTTCTTTTGAAATTGACTTTTTGTTCCCTAGCAGTAGAAAATCGAATTTGTGATACATTAGTGGCAACAATTAAAGACTAGTCAAAGTGTATATCTACAAAACTACAGATAACATTTATGATTCCAGTAGAAAGTGCGTTACCAACGTCCACTTTCACGTTTGTCTGATATCTGGTGCACACATCCACCACTAATACACATTACATGATTCCACTTTAAATACTTAGCCAGGTGAGCTACGATACGTTCTATCACTTTCAGTCAGTGCTACAAATACCGAAATGTCCCTGTTGGCCTCTCTGGCTGCAGTGTGGAGCACAGTGTGGCCGGTGACAAGTGGATAGGATGTTGGCCTGTCACACTGAAGCCTCGGCTTTCTTCTTGAGGCTATAGGGCTGAGAGGATGGGCTGCCTGGGGTGTTTCTTTTTAAACATTTTCTTCCCTTACCGTTACCGCTGATGCCCAGCTTTTTTGTTAGAAAAACTCTATAAAAGCCTTTCCAAGGCCAGTTTCTCAGCAGCTTGGAATTTTAAGCTCAAATGAAGCCTGGTGGTTTATTGGAGAGCTTTAAATGGCTTTCTCAGTTTTCATTGTGCAATTTGCCCTTGACCCAGGAACTGTCTCTCTCCTGAGGATGCTGCCCTTTCAACCTGGCTCGCTTGGTTCTCACTTGGAGTAAAGTTGTAAGATAATCATACCCTTAGAGGTATCATCCTCAGCCTTTAAAAAATCCTTGTTACTAAATTAAATGAACACAGAAAAGAGCCCTCCAGGCTGGCTTTGTTGTGCTTCATGACCCTGTGAAGCCTCTAGATGGCACTCGGAGAACAGACACCGAGCTCTCGCCTGTGCCGCCAAACCAGATCTGTCTTTTTGATGCATACACATCACTTAGTGAATGGAAGATTATTAAAGGCATTACACTTACCCCAGTGACAAGGACAGGTCTGCTTCTTCCAGTAGTTTTACAGTTTCAGGTCTTACATTTAAGTCTTTAATCCATTTTGAGTTGATTTTTGTAGATGGTGTGAGATAAGGGTCCAATTTCATTCTTCTGCACATGTGGATATCTAGCTTTCCCAACATCATTGATTGAAGAGACTGTCTTTTCTTCATTGTGTATTCTTCACAGCTCTGTCAAAAAAATCAATTGGCTATAAACATGTGCATTTATTTCTGGGCTCTCTATCCTGTTCCATTGTTTACCATTTGATCTTCATCAAAGTTTTTGTGTGGAGTAAGGCCTCTCTTTCTATGCCACGTGTATGTGGCCTTACAGCTACTGAGGGATATTTCCTTTCTGTCATACTTACTCTCTACACATTCGCTTTTAAAAATAAGGCTATTGAAAAATTGGGATCATACCTCATTTCTTTTGAAATTGACTTTTTGTTCCCTAGCAGTAGAAAATCGAATTTGTGATACATTAGTGGCAACAATTAAAGACTAGTCAAAGTGTATATCTACAAAACTACAGATAACATTTATGATTGTTCCCAAGCGGCGCACTGTAGCAGTGCGCCACTGGGCCGGCCCTGTTCTGCTTGATTTTTTAAAAGACTTTTATGGTATCAATATTTAGGAGAAGCAGTTGCTGAAAGGCATTAGAAACTTCTTTCACCCTTTGTTTTACAGGGACTGACCATTGTTAACTTTTATGGTCTGTGTTTTTTTTATTTTAATTGCCTCTTTGAGGTATAGTTAAATAATGAATGGAAAGAAAGATTACGTATAATAGTCTCATTTTTCACCAGCTTAAAAATGGATTAAAATACTACTTAAACATCATTTTACCTGTAGAATCATGACAATCATTTTTTAAACAAAGAGGGCATATTAAAAAGGTATATTGAAGGGGTATATTAAATAAGTATATTAAAAGGGTATATTAAAAATTAAAATAGACAACCCCAAATCAATTCGACTTTATGACACCAAAAGAAACCTCCCAGTAGCCCTTCAGCTTTCTCTTTATGGCTTCAGTTCCCAATTTCAACTCTCATTCACCATTCATGTTAATTTATCGGCTTTTATTTCATTACAGATGTTAGGGTTCTTTCCAGCAACACAAACACCATTTCTTTCATTTCTTCTAATATCCTGCTGTAAAACGTGATTAGTCTAGAGTGCAAGCGGTGGACACAGAATTCAGCTCTAGTCCTGGCTCTGCCAGAACCTGGCTGTGCAACCTTGGGCACATCGTATTTCTTTTTTCTGTGCCTCAGTTTCCTCATCTAAAAAATTTGGGATCAGCAGTTCCCAAATTGACCTCCACTCATGCACCAAAAGGGATTTCACTTGCATCACCTGCGATTCCCCCTCCAAATACAGCTGCATCCTGTCCCCACCAATCAGTGAGGCTCAGCTTTTGTCTAGTACACTGGGCTTTCTCATAAGATTCTTTTCCTACAGATTCTTGGGATTTTTTTTTTTCAGTTGGGGTCACGTAGTTCGAGGTTTTCTAAGGTACTTCTCAGATCTAAAGTTTTAGGATATCGTAATTTCTGTCTTTCTTATGCTGATGACTAACTTTGAGATGTGCTGAGGGCTGAAGGCACCTATGCCAGTCAGAGGCAGGTGTTGGGGAATAAACATCTCAACTCCTTGGCCTTCTGCACTGGCCACGTCATAGCTTTCTGTCCAAGACAGTCTGCAGAAGTCCTAAGTTGATTGGAGACCTTTTCTGGGTTCCATGAGAGCATGAGAATTAACAATCAATCTGACACCCAGGCTGTAACAGCAACCATCACTGTTTGTTCTTTTGGCTTTCTTCCCATATCCTACTCAAATCATTAAAAACGTTTGAAGGAACAGGTCAACGTAATGGTAAGAGACTGCGGGTTCCAAGCCCCTGCTGAGTGAGAAACTAAGAAATAGGTCATATTTGAATGTTTCCAGGACTCACTGCAACCTGCAGAAAGCAGACCTGGCAAGGATGGAGCAATACCTGAGAAGCTCGGCCGAGGTGAGTTTATTCATGAGACAGAAAGTGCTTTGTAGCAGGTGCTGATGAAGTGCTAGTTTGCAGTTTGGGTATCAGGACAGTGGGGACAGCAATAGGGGCTACAACATGCATGTATGCGGTTTAGAATATAGGAGTGAAACAAGACAAAGTCTTGTGAGGATTCTGTTCCCAGACAGCTCAAAGCTCCTTGGAGAAGCAGAACCGAGCTGAGGTTCCAGATGGGCCTTGCAGCTGGGAAAGGGACGGTGTGTTGGTTGTGGCAGCCCCAGGGGAAGCTGCAAGGCCACAGGGATGGTGATCAGGGAGCCTCTTGCAGCAGGTAGGGGGGTGAGGGGAGGGGGGAAGGGCCTGCTTCAGTGGGTGGGGGGGGCCTCAGCACCTCCTTGGCCCTCCTCAAGGCTGCTGCTTACTGCCACAAAATGGCGTGGTCCACACCATGGCATGATCCTAAAGGAGTCAGCTTGGGCTGCCCTCTCCGAGCTGGCAGGGCCGCTGGAGGGAGAGCTGCTGGCAAGGCCACAGCTACGAGCACTTGCTGCAACGAGAAGGGCTGCCTGCCTCGGCTTTGTGGCTTTTGCCTTCTCTTTCGATATTTTGGTTAGCGTGGCAGTTCTCTAAATTCCTAAAAGATTATAAAAATAACACAAATAATTATGCAGTCATTGAACTAAACATTCCCACAGAAGGATCCGAGTAAATTGGACAATTTAAAATTATCCCCTTATGATAAATTGACCACACCAACATATGTTCCAAAAGCACCGCTCATGACTAAATATGAGCTGCAGCCTAATGTGAGTTGGTAAACATCATTTATTGGAGGTTATATTAATGGCAAGAGAATGGTTGGCATTAATGAGAAATTATATGATTGGGACAAATTAAGTATATGGGAACAAAACTGTTGAACCCCCTTTGCTTGGTGATATCCAGTTTTAAATAAATCATTAAGAATCAGGTGTTGGGATAAAAATATATGCTGTAAAATTATTAGATCTTAGAAATATAAGA
>NW_007726518.1:677360-680552 GCF_000696425.1 Galeopterus variegatus
AATATCCACTGTTCTTTTTACATTTGGCTCCCACCCTCTGCTAACAGGGTGGATCTTAACCAGTTTCCTACAGAGAAAGGTCACAAGATAACTTCAAGACAATGAAGGGATGGTTTGAATCTGATAAAACCGGATTCCAGGAAATAGAAGCACTAGTTGATCACATAAGACGTGCTGACCTCTAAAAAAGTTTCCTCCCTGCTTTATGGACCATTGATTTAAGCTTGCTGATACAATAAAAATAGTTCCCCCAAAAACACCCCTGCAGAGAAAAATCTAAATAAAAGGCATTGTCTCATGCTCTACTGTGCTCCAGCTGCAACATGCTGACGGCCGGCAGAGAGAGAACGTGCATAGTGATGCATGGAGGTCTCCATCTGTGTTTGTTATTTTCACCGACCCTCCCTCTCCCTTTTCTGGTACCCACAACTCGACTGGAGCTGGTCTCCGGCAACAAAATAACTGTTTTCACGATGCACCCATTTTTTCAGCCCAAAGAAAACTCTTAGGCATATATTTCCACGTTTTTCCTTCTAAAGATTAAGAGAAACAAAAGAAAAACAAGTCCTTCTATTTATCCATCAACTAAGCTACTTAAGTGAAAGGATGCTTTTTAAAAATTTCTCACCCCTACACCATTGCCACCTGCCTTACAGTCTTGAGAAAATATGTCCTGCCTGTAGCCAAGCAGTGAAACCATTCATTGATCTCATCATACATTCCATAAGCATTTGAGGCTACTGAGCATTGCCTTCCTCTGCCGCTTAGAGCAATCACGCATGTGGTAGCTGCCCACTAGGTGTTTGAATAAAGTCACAAATCCGGGGTGAACATTGCGTTTCTAGTAGCAAGAATTCACTTCATTAACTGTTATAGCAAAGTTGATAAAATATTACTCTTTAAGATCCCTTTAATGTGAAATGTGAGATAACTTAGTTTGACACCAAGATCAATTTTATTTGGAATTATCCATGAGCAAAGGATTTATCAAGCAAAATAATGAATGTTTACAAGCTCATAGGAGAAATATTCACACTCACTAAATCTACTTTTCAGTAAATGTAAGCACTATTTGTAAACACACAGGATATTAACACAGGACACCTGTAATATCTACATACAGCGTCTCCATGAGGGTGCAACACCTATGTCATGTTCACTGCTGCTCCTCTGCTTTAAGAATGGTGCCTGGCACATGGCAGGTGTCCATCAATATTTCTTACAGGGTAAACAATCAAAGCAAACCACATAAGAGCCTCTGCTAGAGTCTTCCCGTTAGCCCACTTTACATTCCTAGTGATATTTGAGGAAACATCTAGTTAAAAATGTTTTGTAATTCATCCCTTGTACACATTAAAAGAAATATTATTGTATATATTGTAATTTATCAGTCAAGCTGAGCTTGTTGGTTTGTATGTAACCAAATCAAGAACAACTGTGCTACTTTGAAAGTTTTAAAGAACAATCATGGTAATTTCTGGACAGGCTACTTTCCTCTCTTTGTTTTTCTTCTGTCCCTTCTTCCCCCTCTCCCTTCTATGTTTACTATGAACTGATCTACTTTAATTTTATAGTTTCATAATTCAAAATTTAAAATTCTTAGGACACTTCAGAAAATTGTGGAACAGGGACACACACATTCATACACACACACACACACACACACACACACACACACACACACACGCACTTAAACATTGGATATAGTAAAATCTTGCTACAATCCTTTCCCTCTCTTCCACTCCTGAATTTACCAGTCTTGCCTGAAGTTAGTGTGTAAAATTCTCTTGTCTCTTTTTATTCTTTAGCTGCCTATGTAGTTCTACATTTTCCTACTGAGAAATAAGGTTTCTAATTTTTGATATTGTAAGTAGTATTAAATGAACATTTTTATTAATGTCTCTTTGTGTATATTTTGACTGTTGTCTAGGGTATAAACATAAAAGTGGAATTTCTGGGTTTTAGGAATTATGCATCATCAACTTCCGTAGATATTGACAAATTGCTTTCTGAAATGGTTGTTAAGTTTGTGCTGTGGTCAGCAGTGTGTGGAGTTCCTGTTGCTCCACGTTCTTGTAAACATTTGATATGATACGAAATAATGATGGCTGTGAAATCGTATGTCATTATAATTGTTTCACTCTGTTGTTGGTTATACGATTTGTAGATTTGTTATGTTGATAACTATATTGCCTGCTAATGACAATTTCCTTTACAGTTCTCATGAATTTAATTTTTCTTCATCCATTTGCAGATCAAACCTCTGGTACAATGGTGAAGAAGAGAAGATATGACAGCAAGCAAGCCTGATCGATGTGTCTGAGTTTGGCTAGAATGATACTCATGGTATACTTTTGATAGTGCCACTTTTTGGGTTAAATTCCTTCTCACTCTTAGTTGCTAAGAGTTGCTTGTGTTTGTTTCAAAATCACAAATGGTCATGAAATTTCACCAATATTTTATCAGATTTTCTGCAATATCTATCTTCTTATTTCCTCTTTTAGTTTGTTAATGTGTTGAATTCACATTCATGAATGTTCTGATGTTAAAACACTCTTGAAGTCCTGTAACACTCTTGAAGTCCAAGCATTGTTTTGGCCATGATGTATTTATAAATAAGTAAATGTTGCTGAATTATTTGAAAATACCTTATTAGAATTGTTTTCATTTGTATTTCCTGTAGTTGAAGTTTTGCTACAGCCTCTGGTTTTGGTATCAACTATGGATTATGCCTTCTTTGAAAGTTTGCTGGAAATCACTTTGTGATGTCATCTAGAGATTTTTCTTTTGTGATTTGCTTCCATAAACGGTTACATGACTACTTAGTCTTTTTATTTATTTTGAGACAACCAGAGCACTATTTTTTATATTAAATGTTTATTTTTATAGTTTGTCAAGCTCATTACAATGGAATCTCCATAGTATTGTCTTGTGGTTCATAATTTTTGTATTCTTTCTGAAGTTTATTACGATTTTGTGCCATCTATTTTTCAATTAACATTGCCAAATATTTGGGTTTATTTATTTATTTTTTCAAGACCCAGCTCTTGTTTTTGTTCATCTTCTCTGTGGTTTCTTTATTTTCTGGTTCATTAGCTCCAGCTCTTTTTTTTTTTTTCTTTTTCTGTGTTTTTTTTTTTTTTTGTTTTTTTTTCCCCCCCCCTTTTTTTTTTTTTCTTTTTCTGTGTTTTT
>NW_007726518.1:681848-682499 GCF_000696425.1 Galeopterus variegatus
CAGTGAGCGGGAACCGGTCTGTATGTGGGATCCAAACCCTCGGCGGGAGCGCCGCCGCGCCTCCCAAGCAGCGCACTGTAGCAGTGCACCACCGGGCCGGCCCCAGCTCTTATTTTTATAATCTCTTTTCTCTGCGCTCATTGCTCTCTTCTGTGATGCTTCCTCCTGACTTCCTTTGTGATGCCTAGTTCATTAATTTTCAATCTATTTTCCTTAGTAGTACAAGCATTTAAAGCTCCAATTCCCTCCACTCTACTTTAACTTACAGGAACTCTCTTTTTCCACCTGGAGCCCTGCCAGACCCTTGGACCAGTGTGCTGGCTGTTTCCAGTGACAGTCACTAAGTTTGCAGCCTTTCTAGGGCAGCAGCTTTGGGCAGGGGGCATGGTTAAAATTCTCTTTCCATAGACCTACAGCTTTTTAAAAAAGACTTTGTTTTTCAGAGCAGTTTTAGTTCACAGAAAAAATGAGAGGAAGGTACAGAGATTTTCCGTACGCCCCTAACCTGTATACACGCATCCTCCTGCTGTCAACATTCCTAACAGAGTGATGCAGTTATAACAACCGAAGAAACTACAATGACACATCACTATCATCCAAAGTCCTTAGTTTACATTAGGGCTTGCTCTTGATGTTGTTCATTCTATAGAT
>NW_007726519.1:0-45862 GCF_000696425.1 Galeopterus variegatus
CCCCGGTCGCCTCTTGCTGCCCCTGGCGCTCCTGGCTCCTGTTTGCACCACAGCCTGCTCAGTCTCTCTTCGGCTTGTGGTTCCAGCGGTGCCTGGGGCCAGGGAGGCGACAGCCCCCTCCCCGGCAGATACTGCTGTCGCCAGACCCCGAGTCCTGGTGGCAGGGTTGCGCAGCCTGGCCCAGTGCTGAGGGCAGCGGCAGCGAGGTCGGGCTCGGCGCCTCGTGGTGGCCACTCCCACCGGCTTCTTCCCGGGGAGGATTTTGTAAATTTCACAAAATGGCGCGCACTCCAAACCTCAGTGCACGTATTATGAGAGTCCCCTTCAAGGTCTCAGCAATCCTTCAGAGCAATCCACCTGGGTAGTAACAGCTACCCCCGGCCCAAGCAAGGACACCAGAGATTCTGACTCACCATCAGGCTTTCTGAGTTCCTCTTCTTGCTGGTGGCCTCTGGGATCCTGCCGGCGTGGGGCGTGGGCGGTTCACTCCCTACCCACTGCCATGATCCGGCAAATACATTTTTAATCAGACTTTATATCTCATGGATTTTATATTGTAATTTAAATCTACACATTTTCATTCTTAAGTCAAGAATAGCTGTATTGTTGCACAGTAAAGACGTTTTACCACAGCTGACTTTAAAAAAATCATTTATACCTTATTTCAGTTTCCTTATCTGTAAAATAGGGTCTCCATGGTCCTTTCGAGTTCTGATTTTCTTTACTTCTATACTTTCCATTCCATGCTACAGAAATGAAAAGCAGTTGTGAGAAAGTTAAAGAGCTGTGAAGTTTTTCTTTTTATGGTTCTCACTTATATCACACCTGGACTGCCTCTGAATGTTCCAAGATTTTCTAAACATCATCCTAACACTTGGTTTTTACTTCAGCTTTCCAGATTACCTATAGTTTGATTTCACTTTGACTACCGATATCTCAAATGTCATTATGACTCGGAATCTGCCCTTTTGGTCCCTAGACAGCCTAGTGACAAGCTAAGCTACAAAAATCCTCTTAGTGGCAGTTTCTTTTACAGAATTTTGAAGTTAAAAAAACCACAACACTAAGAGAAATGTTTTTACTGTTCTCATACGCTGAGATATGTCTTATTCTATCTTCTATGGAATGTCAGTAAAATGCTTAATATTTGATTCTTTTTTTTTTTTTTGTCTTTTTGTCTTTTTCCGTGTCCGGCAACGGATCGCAACCCTCAGTGTTGCCCCCGCACCGGACCGGGGACTGGCAACGGGATCGCAACCCTCGATGCTGCTCCCGCGCCTCGCTCAGCCAGTGAGCGGGAACCGGTCTGTATGTGGGATCCGAACCCTCGGGCAGGAGCGTCACCGCGCTTCCCAAGCGGCGCACTGTAGCAGTGCGCCACCGGGCCGGCCCCTGTTTCTTTTTATATATGTATGTAAGTCATAATTTTACCTTCTTTTCTGAAAATTATTGTTTGCACTTTATTCCCCAATGATATTGACAGTGAATTAAAAATTATGTGATTTAAGAGTGTACAGTGGTTACAATAACTATTGTGTGGTTCATGATACCATCAACAATGTAAAAACATTTTCTTTCTAATGTGTCACGTACATAAATAGTTGTAAAATATGTACTTATTAGTTGCCTAAGATAAAAAGCAAAACAACCGCGCTTCCCAAGCGGCGCACTATCCAGTGCGCCACCAGGCCGGCCCTGATTCTTTTTTTTTTGAATAGAACATATAGGCTGGAATAAACCTTGAGCTCAAGGAAAAACTATGTCTTTTATAAACTCCAATTAATGCACATTTGGTATAGTTTAAGCATACATAGACTATATTTTTAGAAGCAAAAACACTATTTAAAGTGATAGTAACTTGGCAAAGTTTGCAAATTTAACTTTAAAATGAGTGACTATTCAGCATTTTATTTATGTAACTAAAGTGGATACAATTAAAAAGACTGAATGTGCCTGAGGGACCTTACTTTATTGAACAATCATCATAACCAAAAATCAACAGTGTTATATTACTAAAACAAAACTTTTGTAAGATATTTAAAAATTAATATTAATATTTTACTTATAAATGTGAAAATATATTTTTTTCAGCCAAATATGTCCAAGAATTTTTTTTAAACAAAAAGAAGCAGGTCTAGGAGCCAAAATAACTACTAACAATGGACTGATTTGCTTGTAAAATATCACCAGGATATATATTTATATGTAATACTTCAATAAAAAGGTATGTTTTTAAAAAAATCACCACTGTGAATAGTTCACAATAATGAGTCTGAGACTATTACAGTTGGTGTGATGTTTATCAGAGTTAACTCTTCTTAGGAAATAACTGACTCTCAGAGATGTGCTGTTATCATTGACAAGGATCTAGATATTATTTTCTAACTGGATAAATTATAAATACTTCATCATAGGAAATAAACCCTATTCCATCATTCTGTCTTTTAGCTTTATGTTTTATAAATCAAAACTATTTATTGAGTGCCTCCTAGGTAAATGCACAGTATTTAAAAAAATTAAGCATTTAATGAAAAATTTTGTAATTAGTAAAATATATTACCTCGATCTCTGCTAAGACCTATTCTCCAACATGAATTAAATCCTACTCTAGTTTACTAGAATCAATATTACATTTATAAAAACAATAAAAAATGCATCTTGACAGAAAGCCCAAGCAATCACTACCTCTTGCCTGAAATATCATAAGAACCTCCTAAATGCTCATTCTGAATCCAGGACTGAAGGAGGAGTAGAAGTAAAGCTTAATGGCTAAGAGCAAAGGCTAAAAAATGATGGCTTGGGTCCTACTGGTTAGCTTTGTGACTTTAGGCAAATGACTTAACTTCAGTATGTCTCAGTTTTCTCATCCGCAAAATGGGGATAATGATATCATACAACGCAATGGAGTGATGTGAAGATTAACTAATGTAATCTATATAAGTACTTTGGATACTGCCTGACACTAGTGGTCAGTAAATGTTAGCTGCTTTTGTTTTGTTGCTTTGCTGTTATTATTGGCTCCCTAAATTCCCAGAATAGCCAGAGTAAGATTTCATAAATATAAATTCAACTCCATCATTCCAGTACTTACAACTCTTTAACAGTTGCCCATTGGACTTAAAAGTTTCATCCAAACTCCTTACCATGGCCTGCAAGATTGGCCCTGCCTACCTCTCCAACATCTTTTCTAAGTACTTTTCCCCTCCCTCCCCACTTTAGTTATACTTGTTCTCTACCAAAGCATCAAGGTCTTTTCTGCCTGAGTGTCTTTACATATGCTTCTCTCTCTGTAATTCTTTTTCCTTTATTCATTGCTCGCCCAACTCTAAACTCTTGTAGAAAGCAAGTCACATTGTTCAAATGTTTCCTACGTTTAGAGATTTGGATGTTCACTAGGGAGGCTGAAATCATTCATATAGCATTCTCTATATTCCACACAGCAATGCATTGGGAAGAACAATGTTTAGGTATAAAAATAAGCATGCATTAATGTTGAGCAGGGTGGAAGTAGTATACAGTGGGTGGGAGAGAAGTGGAAATGCTCTTCTGTGGCATCCTGAGCAAGGCAGGCATTATGATGCATTTGTAAAGTCTGTTCCCATGCTACCAAGTGCCATGGGAGAAGCATTCACTCTTCTTCTTGACCCTAGGCTGAAGCGGGTACAGGATGGGTTTGGCTCAAAGTTGATAAATTGTTTTTAAGATTTATCCATTCATCAAACATTTACTGAAGACCTACTATGCATGAGGCACATTTCTAAATGCTGAGTATATAGTAGTGAAAAAATACACACACACAGAGTCCCTACCATTGTGGAACCTACATTCTAATGCAGAAGACAGGAAATAAAGAAGAAAATTATGTAGTATACTAGATCAAGATATGTGCTAAAGAGAAGAACAAAGCAGAGAGGGGGAAAAGAGAGGACATGTGGCTGCATGCGTGTGGTTAATTTAGTGTGTTCAAGGCAGGCTTCACTGAGAAGATTACATTTGAGCAAAGGGTTGAAGGGGGCCATGGAGATACCTGGAGAAAGAAGGAACAGCAAGGGCACAAGTCATGAGGAGGAAAAAAGATGGTCCATGTGAGGAATAGGCAGGAGGCCACTGTGGCTGCAGTGATGAAGTCAGAGAGCCTCATGGGTCATCAGGAGGACTTTGGCTTTCATGCTGAATGAGATGGGAAGCTCTGGAGGGTTGTGAGCAGGGGACAACATGATCTGACCTCTGCTTCAATAAGATCCCTCTGGCTGTAGGAGAGATAGCATGGACACAGGGAGATCAGTTAGGAGGCTACTGCAATAATCCTGGAGAGAGAGAGTGGTGGTTCAGACTATAGTAGTGCCATAGAAATGCACAAGTAATCAGATTCTGAATATATTTTGAGGGTAGAGCCAACAGGATATCCTGATGGATTAGATGTGGGTTTTGAAAGGAAGAGAGGCATCAAGGACAACTCCAAGATTTCTGGCTTGAGCAGGTGGAAGAAAGGAGTTGCCAGTATTTAAAATCAGGAGATTTAACTTAATAATCTAGACTTCCAGCTTCTCTCAAAATACTGGAAGATCTGGTCAACTGCATAACTGCATTTTTCGCATGACAAAAATGAACTGGAGCTGAGAAGCAGCTGCCCCACTGAGACAGGACACTGGCCTTTGGTTCACTACAGACCCCGCTCCTTGTTGTTTTATGTCTGGCCTTCTGGGTAATAAACAGCTGTTTGTACATGCTTGACTCCTGCGGGCAGCTTGGGTTTAAAACCCCTGCCCAAAGTTCTCTCATATACTCAATGTAGTTAAAATCTAACATGTTTTTTCCTACAATTTTGACTAAACAAAGGCATATTCCAACTTCATCGAGTCTAAATCCCAAGACTCACTTCACGGTCTGTATCCTTAGTGCTCAGGAGTAAGCATGGTGCTGGACCATCCCAGGTCCAGTGCTACATCTCACTGCACCTGTGATTTCTAAATAAGGGAGCTCTGAGACCCAGGTTGGTACCAAAGGACACTGTCTCCAGGCCTGTGCTATCCCCAACAAGCTTGGAGACTTTTTGCCTTCTCCTGGCTTTTCTTTTTCATCAACAAATCATGAAGATGGACTACAGCAGGGCTTCTCAAACTCTAAAGCATGTATGAATCCCTGGCTCTAGATGGTTATTCAGCTTCACTTACATTAGAATCATTGGCTTAGGATAAAGTGCCTGGTAACAGCACCTCTGTGGATGACCTGATATGTTTTTTCCTTCAGCAAACAGAAATAATGTGAACTCAAATATCTTGTTTCACTTTGTCTATCAGGAAGCTCACAGCTAAATGCACTGTTGAATTATAGCAAAGCCATATTACCTCAGGAATTAGAATACAATATTTTCCCCTCTTCCTTCATGTTCATCCTAATGGTTTTGATTTTATTTTTAATTGCCCGGTTATAGGTACATTTGACTCTAGGCAGGAAGGAAGCAATGGAAGGAAGGGAGGGAAGAAATAAAGTGATTTTAAAAAAAATATTTCCAACTTGATTACGAAAATTAGCATATATGGTTTGTGAAAGTGATCAAATAAATATAAACCTTACTGCCCTAGCTTAACCCTAAAGCATGTCTTAGAGGCATGTGCCTTTTAAAAACTGCCATTACACTGACAAAAGTAGCCACGAACAGGGTGAGGCTGTGGACTGGCAAGGAGGACAAGCCCTACTATAAGCATAGGAAAATTCTTTCACATAACGCCTCTCTCTCTTATCTAAGAATGGTCATTTATAGTAGTGATAAATCTCAGAAGTGATAAATCTCATGATCTCAATTAAGTCCCTCTAATAAAGAAGGATCAGTTTTAACATCAGCAAGAATTTGAAGAAAAATGTGTGTTACTTAGCAACGCAAAAACTATGGGTAAAGTTTGTATCAAGACAGATACTTTGTGGTAATACGTATAAATCAAAGTACACTTTATAAACCTGCATTTTTCACCTTCAGCCAGCAGTCAGACAGATACACTAAAGGGCCAGGATATTGGTCCTCCCATGGTACCCTGGGAAAACTCTGGCCGGGAGTCAGGATACCCAGCTTGGCTACTAACTGGTTTCTGACTTGAGGCAAGCTGTGTGACCAGAGTGGGTTACATCTGTAAAATGAAGAGAGTGTGGACAGCATAGATTCAGAAGCTTTCATAACTGAGCTCTACCTGCTCAATTCTGTCCCTGTGTTTAACCCAGAGCTAAGCCCACACATACTGAACAATGGCAGATAGAAGGCCACTCTCTAGTATGCCCCACACACTTCTTCCAGCTGTTTAGAGTTATACTTGTTCCCAAACCTGCTTTTGTCTGTTGGACTTGTTACCATAATCACATCATTTAATTGAATATTATGTAAACTTATGAAATATGACAGTGAAAGGCCAGAGCTGTTTTCTGTGAAAAATACATTGAATAGTTTGAGAAGACCTGATAAAGGCAAATGACTTAAAATGACTATCAAGGCAGATGCAGGTTAGATAATTGTAAAGACAAAAAAATAACTTGTAAAAATCTAGGATTCCTCCTATAGTCTTGTTCTACAAGAGCAAAAATTTAACAAAATTGAAATGGGAAACCATAGAAAATGCAATCACCAAGTTATAATTAATGTAAGAAAAATGTTAGGAGGTTGTAATCAGTAGACCTATAATCAAAGAAAAGGCCTTGGCCCCAGATCAAGGCTTTTACTACAATGGGAAATGCAATAACAACCATGGTGAAATGTTACAGAGGCCTCATACTCTTATTTAAAACCAGAGGAAAGAGGCGACGATGATACTGAAACAGCTCTCCAGGAAGTGGCTGGGGGCCAGGATTGTGGGAGGGAGGGACTGACAGAAAGACACTACTTTTGACAGTCTGGCATATCCTTGCCAGTCTGTCAGCTGAACAAGAAATAAATAAAGATTTCTTCAACTACTAGAGTTTTTCCACTGACCCCTTTTCCCCAGTTTTTGTTATGTCTGATAAAATTACTTGAATTTACCTGGGCAAGGCGCACGGCACATGAAAGCACAGAATGCTTTGGTTTCCTGAAGAGTAAGACATGCAGAGCATAAGTAGTTTTAGGTAGAAATAATAGTTTTCAATGGCGAGACCAAGCCTGTAATTTTCTGCAGCATACCATGACATCATGGTTTATATGAGGCCAACTCCATAAATCAAGCCTTACCTAATTAGAGATTCTTCTGCAGACCTACATTATTAGAGCAAATAATTAAAACAGCCTAGGCAATAATACAAGCCAGATCTGTTTACAAAAATGTTCTCTCCTTCCCCCAAACTCTTTTAGTCTCACTACCACTTACAGATCTTTCACATTTAGTAAATTATAGACTCAGAGCATTTCTTTTAGTCTGACTTCACTTTCAAGGAATTCTTCAATTAACTTTACGTTGCTTTAAGCTGTTCATCCAATGAGAAAACAATCTGTGGTTTCTGACTCCTCTGTGTGCCAATGGCTGCCATCCATGTTTGACTTTCAGACACACTGTGTCTTGAGAGCCAGGCTCTGTTTGCATAAAACCAGCCAGTTGTCATAGCATTTTGACAAGCACTATAGAAAAACAAAGAACAACACTCCATGGGAGCTAAACTGGGAGAATTACCACTGCAAGGATAACTGCATTGGGGACACACACGACATCACCACCGAACCACCTGGCCTATGCCAGGGGTAGCACATACTCTACTTTCATCTGTGATCTTCCCATTCTCAAGTATCATCTCTTTACCACCAATTCCCTCCTTTCCTCCTCCCCTCTTTTTCCTAAATAGTTAAAACACCTGAAACTCACAGAAAGGTGTGGCTACTCTCACAACAGGCAGATGTGCCAGTGGAAATCTAAAAAGCAAGAGATTGCATGGCCTTTGCAATGGTTACGGTGCATCAAGTGTCAGATCTTCAGCCAAATATAGTGTAATAAAAAAGCATGAGCTCAGAGATGGGACCTCAGTCCAAAACTTTGAATATTCTCAGACTCTGGTGTAGCACCTCAATTCTCTTTGCCTCTTGAGGCTCATTCACTGATGTTTTTACAGAACTACAAATAACAACTGGGCAGTGGAAAATAACTATGGGAACAAATGATGGAAACAAACAATGATTGCTGAAGAAAAAGATCCTTAGGTTTTCTACCTTTTCCAGCTGAGTCAGGCAGAATGGAATTTCCCTCACTTTCCTTTCCCCTGTGCTTGGCCAGTTCCTGAGTGTCCCTCACCTATGTCAATACTATGGAAGCACTTGTGAGACCAACAGAATAAGAAACTGATGGTGACGTTTGAAGCCCACTTGAATACTCAGGCCCAACATAAGAAGGATGTGTGATTTTTCAATGCTGTTTCTGAAATGGGATGTGCAATTGTTGAAACTGCTGGCCTTTCCAAAGCAATGGAATGAATATTCTGGCAGAGTCATGCGATAAAAAGCATGCAGGCAGAGCCAGAGGGACTAGAATGAATGCACAGGCCAGGTAAAGCCCAAGGACTGACAGTGGACTTAGCACTGGCTCCACCTGGGCTGGCAATGGAGGAGAGGACCAGTGGAAGGTCTGCTCTTTCTCCTCAGGACAGAACTGTTCTTAATGCTACTGCACCTAAATCAAAAGACCTGGAAGATTCCTGAGAGACTCAAAGTTATTCTAATACCATTCCATTTCCATTGTCTTCCTTCTGTTTTTATTTAAAGCTTAAAAATCCCTACATGAATTTTATTGTGTTTTTTTGGTTATAAGCTACTGCAAACGCTTTGTGGAAAATGGAGATGAGTATGGAGTAATGGAGATGATTATGTCTCTGTGCCTTCTCTCTCTCTCAAACACAAACATGCAAACACACACAGTTGGACCTAGCATCCAAGCTATTCTTCCTCCTCCATTAAGAAGAACACAGTTTTGTATGGTACAAGTTATTCTTCCTGTAACCTGCAAATCACTGTGTCTACTGAATTATAATCTCCTTATTAGCCATTTAGGGAATCCCTAACACTCCCAGAAGCTCCTGTAATGTACAGAAAGTGTTGGCTGAGGAAGGGGAGGTTCCCTTTACAAAGCTTTCCCTGGCATACTGAATTTAGATCTTTATGTGTATTCTGAGATTTAAAAAATACAAGCAACCAAGACACTTGACATAAAATTCATTGTCACAATGCAGATCATGCTTCAAATTCAAGAGCTCAAGATAGCTCCTGACCTCCCTCTTTGTTCTTCCCGAAACTGCAAGTAAAACAGAATGTTACAGGAATTTTCTCTCCAATGAGGCAATTCTAAAATTCTAGAAAGGGTTCCTTCTCTCTAGAAGTGCCTTGCCGGGCCGGCCCGGTGGCGCACTGGATAAGTGCGCCGCTTGGGAAGCACGGCGGCGCTCCCGCCCAAGGGTTCGGATCCCACATGCAGACCGGTTCCCGCTCACTGGCTGAGCGAGGCGCGGGAGCAACGCCGAGGGTTGCGATCCCGTTGCCGGTCCCCGGTACAGGTGCGACACCGAGGGTTGCGATCCCGTTACCAGTCAGAAAAAAAAAAAAAAAAAAAAAAAAAAAAAAAAAAAAAAAAGAAGTGCCTTGCCTAATGCTGTGCATCACAAGCTTACTTTTTGGAGAAAAGCTGCTGAAGATGCCTAACTTGGAAGGCAACAATAAACCAAGGGGACTGAGGGCACAGAAACTTGAGTCTCACTACTTACCAACTCCAAAAAAGAGTAAGTTTGTGTCCTCCAATGTTCTATGTGAGAGCAGTAAGCTGGGGAATTTTGCAATGGAATTTGAGGTCTAGACAATGTATAGGCCTTGAAAAGTAGAGTACATTGGCACTAAGAAAACTCAAAATTATTCATTACCTTCTAATAAAATAGCCCTTAATAAGTAAATAGTAACATATATGCTGGCTTGGCAATTTGTAAATTAAATCACTAAAAATAAACACTTTTTAAGAACTTTAAGACCACCTAAAAAATGTCATCAATTACTATTAGTTTGCAAGCTGCTGCTCTTCCTTTTGGTAAGAGTAGGGTAAAAGAGGCTATCTTCCTGCCAATTTATATTTTTATGTCTTTTAGGCCTTGGTAAGATACCACCTCATTTGTAGTCCTCAAAAGAGAAGGGCCAAAGCAATGTTGAGTCTCACATGCCCTACCTATTTCGGGCCTTCAAAATGCCCAGAGTCTAATGAATTGATTCTGTTTCTAGGTTGATGGCATATATTCTCTTCCAGAAGTTCACTAATTACAGAGTTAATGTTTTGGCTTCCTAGTGTAAATTTGTACAGATTTTGAACTTAGGGAACTTACAGCTTCCGGCTGTAAACTTGTCTTCTACTAAAAAACCACAGTATGAGGCCATAAGTGAGAGAATCCAGCTTTTAGAAAATCTGCAAATAGTGAAGTGAATAGCAAAGAATTATGTGAAATAGAAAGAGGGTGTGGGAGCAATAAAATAAATGAAGATACAAGGCTTTTAAAAGGTTACATAGGGAAATGAAGACATTAAATGTCACTTAATTTTAGAAAATAAAATTATAAGGTACATGATATGTTAGTGAAAGTTCCTGATTACAGTAAGGCTTTCCAGGGAATAAGAAAACTTGTATGGCTACTACACAGGGTGATTACTCAATCAGGGACATTGCTCAGAAAATAAAGTTGCATAAAACATGTAGAGCTTTCAAGCTGGTTTCCTTGTGCCACCCCCCCCCCCCCCCCCCCCCCTCCCCCCCCCCCCCCCCCCCCCCCCCCCCCCCCCCCCCCCCCCCCCCCCCCCCCCCCCCCCCCCCCCCCCCCCCCAGGGACATTGCTCAGAAAATAAAGTTGCATAAAACATGTAGAGCTTTCAAGCTGGTTTCCTTGTGCCACCCCCCCCCCCGCGCCCTCAATCTCACTCTAGCTGGGAAGAAAAGAGCCACTGTAGATTTCCGGTAATTCTCTTCCATAAATTCCAAGTGAATAAAAAGATAAAAATCAGCCATGAAGTTGGATGACAATATGATGAAAAATTCTCATACTCCTTGATTTTGTGATAACAGCTAGAAAGACAGATGATAGTCTTGTAGAATGTGAACCACACTCGTACAAAAACATACATCAGGTCATATTTATACTGTTTAAAAAGAGAAGACTTCATATTGGCCAGCTGCCAAAGCCGCCAAAATAAATACGTACATAAATAAATAAAAAACAAATAAAAAGAGAAGACTTTTAAATGGAGAGATGGTCAACAGCTATACTCAAGAAGTATTGAAATAAATTTTAGAGGAGAAAGGTATCTGCTACTGTCTACCAAAATTGATAGCATACTAAGATACCACAACATAACTTTAAATGTCAGATAGTCTAAGGAGTCTCACAATTCTTCATTAAATGATTTGTCAAAAAGATCTCAGGATGCATGTTGCTGACAGTACAAAGTATACGCAGAGGAATTTCATACTTTAGTTACTATGGTGCTTCTTGCTTGCTCTCATTTGGTAAGGTAGGTGCTAGGTCTATTTGAGTGTATAAATAGGACAGAGGGTTAGAGAGGACAAAAAGGTGTTAAAGGGATGTGATGAGCTAACTATTACTATTATTGGGAGTGGTAACTGCAGTAGAGGTATGATTAACATGGTCTTTGGGAGGTGCTAGAAATCTCATATAGCTTCACTGCTCCAATCTACATCAGAGCCCTAGAAACATTTGTTCTGATCTAACACTTTAGTTCTTTCTGCTTTGTATAATGGACTGACTGGGTCAGACTTCTCTCCAAAACTCAATTCATTTTTAGCTTAATTAATTATCAGGTACAGCCATATAACTTAATAAATATTTTGTAAATACTGATTTTTAATGACAGATATTTTCAGGACCCATTATTTTGATGAGGGAGAATATCAAAATGAGCCTGCCATAGAAGTCTTTATTAATAAACATATACATATATATCACAAATGGTGAATTTGAAAAATAAAACCCCATTTAAAGATCTTCACTACCATTCACCAAAATTAAACAAAATCTTAGGCAAATATAAAATGATTCATGAGGGAGCTATGAACTATAATTAGATGGAAATATTCTGATCAATATGTTGGACACAACTAATTCTTACTTCGTCATTAGTTAACATAGACTAAGTTGTCATAAAATCTGCATCTGTTCCTAGAAGCACTGTTAAGAAAAGGAATGAAAGAAATGTCTACTTTACAAATTGATAGCAACATTTCACATATTTGAAATGTTTAAATAACTCAAGAGATTCAAGAAATACGCCAAATGATAAAAAGTACTCATAAGCAGCCAAAATATACAAATTTCATGGACTTTACATATCAAAGAGCTTCCTAGTATGCTCTTATTTTATATGCCTATTTATATTGCTGGTTATTTTAGTTTCAAGCTCACAGAAGATTAGAAACATTCATATCAGGGAGGAAGGTTCAGCAAGGTGTTCTCACAGGAGTCTGCCAGTCTTCACAGCCAGGAAATCAGAAAAGCTGTAAAAGCTGACCCAATAGCCCCAAATGTACAGCATTCAGAAACTGTCTAGTAGAGTAGCCCCAAAAGGGCCTGAGAGGATGTAAACTTAATCATGACCTTGGGTCATCAAAAAAAAGTTCACATTATGGCACGTATAAGTTCTATTTTAGAAAAATTTTCATCTAAACCAGTTAAAATAATAGCATAGGTTTTAAAAGTTTTAGAGTTCATGATAGTGTTGGCAGCAGGAACTCCAAGCATTAAAATTTTACTATTCAAAATCACCATGCAGAGATTCTAGAGAATGAAGGATTTCCTATAGTACAAATATCTTCATAATTTATGTTTCTGAGTACACTCTTTAAACTTACAGTGAACATATGATAGAAACAATAGCAATTTGTATGTATAATTTAAAGTAAAAAAAAAAAGTTCTTCCAATACAAATTTTAACTCTATTAACGGCAGGACACACTTACTTCTCAAGCAATCATTTTTCACTTGTTACAGAAGCAAAACTAAAATATTATGTATTTATAATTACATAATACAATATAATTTGATAAATTTGCTTTAAATATTAATACATCTTGTATTACCATAAATTAAGGTTTAAAAGTACACAGGAGTATACAATAGTGTAAAAGCTACTCTTGTTCCTTTGTGTAAGATATTTTAGAGCTTTTATCAGACTTATCTTATTTGCCCTGTGAACCTTCAAGAGTACTGATTGCTACTTTTTGTAAATTTACTTGACTTCTGGTAGTATATCCCACAGTACTGGTATTCTACAGAACACACTTTGGGAAACACTGATGAACATCATGGCAGGTTTTCAAAGGCTGAATCTCTCACATTCATCCTTCTTGCTTCGGGGATTGAGTTCTAGAATACAGGGAAAACCTACGATTTCTGTTTTACAACTCATAGATGGTCACAATTCACGCTATTCATTGCTGAATCACAATCCAGAATGCCCACATACTAGACATTTAATAAACTTTTATTGCAATGGACAGTATTATAAAAAGTATCATGTTAGTCCTCATGCTGGTGATTCCTGATAATCCATGGTACTGGTTTCCATAAAACAAGACACACTGGTAGAAAGTTCAACGAGGACATCAAGATCAAAAGAGGGAACAAGATCAGGAAAAGGTTACAAGTCAAACCTGAAGCTGGTTGGAAGGTTGTTGACATAGTGAAGACATGAGTACAGGCTGTACTTCCAAATCTAATTAAGGTGATCAGTGTAACATATTTGGAGGAAATTATGTTCAAAAAACAGATAATGACTGGCATGTGGCACTGGAATTCTTACAGATTAACAGGAAGCAAACTGGGTTATAAAACCTGTCACTTCATCAAGCACTATCCAAGGGTAGTATGGTCTACACTTTAGATAGAAACCTTAGAATGAAGAAGGGAAATTTATTAGCCTGTTTTTATTTACTCTATTCTTTTGTCATATATCATCAAATGATTTCTAGGTTGTAATTGGTTATCCTGCATGGATCCAATCACAGATCTCCTAAGACTAAGAGACACAAGGAACTCTAGCTCTCATACCAGGTATAAGATGTTATCGACTACAAATTAATACAGACACCCTGGTTTGAAAGGCAAACTGTTTTTTATGAATTTGGTTAGCATGAATCAGATTAAAAAAAAAAACCTTTATTTTCTAAACTAACATGTAATAAGTGTACATATTTATGGGATACAAAGTGACATCTCGATATGTGTATACAATGTATAATGATAAAATCTGGGTAATTAGCATATCCATCAGCACAAACATTTATCATTTCTTTGTGTTAACATTTGGATTCCTCTCTTCTAGTCATTTGAAAATAAGTAATAAATGATTGTTAATTGTAGTCAGCTAGCAGTACTATAGAACACTACAACTTACTCTTCCCACCTAGATGCAAGTTTGTATCCACTAACTCTCCCTATACCCCTCCACCCTCCTTTCCCAACCTCTAGTAACCACAATTCTACTCTCTATTTCTATAGGCTCAACTTAAATAAACTATTTTTGGGCACTTATTTTTGGGTACTCCATACATTGTGCCACTTTATTATTCCTCAAACCATTATATGTAGTTGAGATTATTTTACATTCAGTAGTATCTCCCCTCATTTAGTAGATATTCAAAAAGTGTCTCCTGTGACCACTGTAACAGGTATAAAAATAAGCAAAAGCAGACACAGTTCTTAACTTTATGGGGTTTTCAGCACAATAAAATAAAAAAAGATGAGGACACTGAGGCACAGTGCATTTAAGAGCAAGTTTCTCTTCTGTAATCCCAGTCAGCTGTAGCAACTTTTACTTCAATAATCTTAGCATTCAGTTTCAAGGACTGTCTGAATTCTATAAGTAATGAACTTGAGACCAAAAATACTTAAAAAATATTGTTACAAAAATTAAAGGAGAGATATCTCATATTCATAGATTGGAAGAATTAACATTGTTAAAATGTCCATACTACCCAAAGTGATTTACAGATTCAATGCCACACCTATCAAAATTTCTGTGACACTTTTCACAGAAATAGAAAAAGCAATCCTAAAATTCACATGGAACCACAAGAGACCCCAAATAGCCAAAACAATTTTGAACAATAAGAAAAAGGCTAGAAGTATCACACTACCTGATTTTAAAAGATACTATAAAGCTATAGTAATGAAAACAACATGGTACTGGCATAAAAACAGACATGAATACACTAGCAACAGAACAGGAGAGCCCAGAAATTAATGTTCATACATTTTCAGTCAATTAATCTTCCTGAAGTACTAAAAGGCAAAATTAATGAAAATAGCTATAAAGAGGTAAGTTTCTTTCAATAGTGTTTTTTGACATGTAAATATATTCAGTTACATGCTTTTTCCCTACCTGTTTTTTTTTTTTTTTTGTTCTCCAGAAAGAGTACACTATTAAGGTCAATGTTGTGGGAAAATACAGATTGAGAAATCACAAAAATGACAGTTTACATCATTTGATAAAAATAGTAATACTTCACCAAATAGAAAATTCCATCAAATGAAATGTCACTTCAATCAGATGACTTACCTAAAAATAAGAGAGACAGAAAAAAGTGAGAACTTGGTATTGTACTCAACCCTTGATATGCTAGATTCTAAAACATTCACAGGATATCTTAAAAACTCATGGACCAATCCAAAACAAACAAAAACTATACCAGATCAGGAAACACCAATTTCTTTAGAAACAGCAACTAATGTTAGAACAGAAATGGTAAATACAGAGCAAAAGCAATGGTGAAAGAAAGTGGTATTTACTTTCAAATCACTTGGCTCCCATATACAGGGTACTTAAAAAGTTCATGGAAAGGGGCCGGCCCATGGCTCACTTGGGAGAGTGTGGTGCTGATAACACCAAGGCCACAGGTTCGGACCCGTATATAGGGGTGGCCGGTTAGCTCATTTGGGAGAGTGTAGTGCTGACAACACCAAGTCAAGGGTTAAGATCCCATTATCGGTCATCTTTTAAAAAAAAGAAAAAAAGTTTATGGAAAAATAGAACTGAAAGGGTAACCCAAATCTTTCTATGAACTTTCTGAAGTACCCTCATATATTTTAAGAGATTAGTTTTGAAAATGTGGACACACATGCATATAAAAGCCATAGCTAAACTGTGGCAGTATATATATGGCACCTTTTCTTCCAAAATCTCTGGTTACTGTCTTAAAGAGAGACTGTCAAAGCTGCAAACTTTCAAATATCTTTGCCTTCTATGACTCAAGAAAAAGTGCCAGTGTATCAAATGCTACTGTAATTTCCTCTACTGATTTTCTTTCCCCTTAACACTTCGATATTTTGGCTGTTTGCTTTTCTGTTTTCCAAAGTGAACACTGATGTTCATGAAAGGTGCCATATTAACAACCTGGGGAAATTAAGTGCTTGCTCTATCAAGAGAAAAGGCTCAGTGTAGTGGAGGTGATGAAAGTTTCCCCTATACTGTGCTTGCCTATGTACATTAGCTTTGACCCACAGTCACCCCAGTCCTCTGGTTTTCATGGCCCATTAATGTCTTTGACTGCTCACATTGCTAACAGGGTCAGACAATGTCGTTCCTTCTTTTAATGCTATCATTATTACTACTACTGTGAACTCTAACTCCCTCAGTGAAATTATGTGGAAATTTATACTGTCATTTTGTTTCAAGACAACAGGAAAATAAATTGAACTGAAGATGGGTCTCATATTCTTGGTAATATCAGGGTTTGGTTAAAATTGGTTAATTTCTTCAAACAGAAGGCAAAGCTTTGAGTTGAGTGGTCAAGATGAAATAGGCTTCCTTAAATTCACACCTGCACTCAATCTGAATTCTCATTCAGGGACGCTCTAATATTTAGAGGCCACAGATCTTTAAATTTTCCTTTTGATTCTACGGCAAACTAGTCAATTTTATTATTCATTAGCAACTATGGTAAAGGTTTGGCAGATGATGAGGCTAAAACTATCATTACAAATAAAATCTGAAAATCACTGTGAAATAGAGAAAAATATGTATTTCTTCCCTGTATTTATAGGTGTTTCAGGTATCTGGACTCTCTGAGCACTTTGTAATTATTAATTAATCCCTCCCATGCCAGGGATCTATGAAATCAGTTTGCTACAACTGGTCAGATACTCAACAACTATTTATTGTTTTTGTTTTTATTTTTTTAATTGAAACAATTGATTGTACATATCTGTTAGGTACATATTTGTTAGTGTTGAATATCAATATCTGTGTGCAATATGTGATGTCAAATCAGGATAATTAGTATATTCAACATTATACAATGTAAGCATTCTTCATGGCCCTTGACCGATTCCTTGCTATCGCCCTCCGCACCCCCACCTGGTAACCTCAGTTCTGTTCTCTCCTTTTGAAAGTTCAATTTATTGGTAGACTTCCAGTCAAGATGGTGGAATAGATGGTCCCCAGCATCACTCTCTCCCACAAATCAACAAATTTACAACTATAAAAATGTAACATCAGCCAAGCTGGGGCCTCTGGAGCTCAGGTGAAGAGGAGGAGAGACCTATGGAACTCATGAAGGTGGGAGAAACCATGAAGAGAGAAAGAAAAAAGTGCTCTCAGCGTTTTGGGCCGTGGCTGCTTTACTGCTGGAGCACATGGAGCAGGGGCCAGCAGAAGCTGCAGCTGTGCCCTTTAGATGGAATTACTTGGAGGCAGAAGGGGAGAAGAGGACTTTGTAGGCCCCTCCTCCTACAACCAGGCTCACCACGCCAGTGCCTCGGGGCCTGCCCAGGGACCCAGGATAAGAAGTTGGGACTTGACCCACCCTCCCACAATGAGGCATGCCAGGACAGTGCAGCAGGGCCCGCCCAGGGGCCTGAGGCATGGAGAAGGGGACCAAACCTCCCTCCTACAACCAAGCACACCTCACCAGCACCTCGGATCCCGACTGGGGACTCAGGGAATGTAGAAGGGAACTGGACACCCCTCCCACAACCAGGCACATTGTGCCAGCACCTTGGGACCCACTCAGGGACCTGGGGCATAGAATCAGGGATCGGACACTCTCCACAACCAGGCACACTGCCAGCACCACAGAATAGGCCAAAAACATCTAGTAACCTAGAAGCCACAACCACCATGCAGATGGTCCACCAGCCACTGGAGTGAGCTGACACAAGGAGAGTCACCAGCAGAGATAAAGACAGGAGGAGGATGTCTGTCTCCTCAGAGCCCATTTCATAGTGATGGAAGAGACATCTGCTCTGTGATAGTATTGGGGGACCTGATCACACCTCTCAGCATTTGACAGATCATTTGGGCAGCAAATCAACAGAGTAACCATTATTCATTCAGAGAGAGAGAGGAAATCTAGGGTAATTAGACGGGGCAGGGGGAGAGGAAGGGGGATGGGATGGGATTGGACAAGGGGCATAAAGAATAATTACAATTAGTAACAACACATATGCTAGTAATATTGATTTGATCAACATATCTCAATGTTGAACCCCCAAAATATGTATAATCAATTTTGATTCAATAAAAATTAATAATAAAAAAAAGACTTTGCAGAATTAGTTAAATATGTATCCAGACACAAATCCTGGAAGACAGTGACCAGATCTTTCTTTTTGGTGCCCACAAGGATGTAATAAACAAATATTACACTGAAGTGAAATGATCTAAACATAAGTTGGAGACACAAATGTGGGACTCCATGTCAGTCTCAGGAATCAATTATAAAAATATATGTGCCCATCTTAAAAATATCTCAACTATTTACAATCAAATATTTTCATTAAGAAGTTCTCCCTTCCCCTAATATTCAATAAGTATTTGGTTTTCTAATTTCTACTTTACTAACCAAAGCTATACTCCCTTATTACATGTTGCATGTCATTTTTTCCAAATATTTTTAAACTCAGAAAGCCACTTTATTACGCAGCACCTTTCTTGATGTTCTCGGTCAAAGTCTCTAGCAATTAAAATTTTTTTTTTTTTTTTTTGTCTTTTGTCTTTTTTCCGTGTCCGGCAACGGATCGCAACCCTCAGTATTGCCCCCGTACCGAACCAGGGACCGGCAACGGGATCGCAACCCTCGATGTTGCTCCCGCACCTCGCTCAGCCAGCGAGCGGGAACCGGTCTGTATGTGGGATCCGAACCCTCGGGTGGGAGCGCCGCCGCGCTTCCCAAGCGGCACACTATCCAGTGCGCCACCGGGCCGGCCCCTAGCAATTAAAATTTTTAAAATTGTCGATTCTATAAATACTTTCGGTGGAATATAAATAAACCTTAACAACAGTACAATCCTGAGAGTCAATGCTCTCTTAAAATCTTTGATATACAATGGAAAACTTCTCTGCCATAAAAAAGAATGAAATACCACCATTTGCAGCAACATGGTTGAATTTAGAGAAAATTATATTAAGTGAAATAAGCCAGGCACAGAAAGAGAAACACAACACACATGTCCTCCCACTCATAAGTGGGAGCTAAAAAAATGAACAAATAAAAAAGAAAGATACATCAATCAGAATAATATGCTGAACTTTCAAAAGGAGAGAATAGAACTGAGGTTACCAGAAGTGGGGGGAGGGAGGGTAAGAAAGGAATTGGTAAAGGACCATGAAAAATGATTACATTGTATTACGGTCAATATGCTAATTATCCTGAATCGAGCCTCACATATTGTACACAGGTTTTGATACTCAACTCTGTACCCACAGATATGTACAATAAACTATATTTCAAGTAAAAAAAAAAGTTCAATGTATTATTGTGATAGTTGTATCTTTCTTTTTAAAATTTGTTTTTTTTTTTTTTTTAGCTTCCACTTTTGAGCGAGGACATGCAATATTTCTCTTTCTATGCCTGGTTTATTTCACTAACATAATATTCTCTAAGTACACCCATGTTGCTGTGGGTGGCAGAGTTTCATTCTTTTTCATGGCACAGTCATATTCCATTGTGTATATATCCTACATTTTCCTTATCGAGTCATCCACTGATGCACATTTAAGTTGGTTCCAGCTCTTGGCTATTATAAATAGAACTGCGATAAATATGGGAGTGCAGGTATCCCTTTAACATGATGATTTCCATTCCTTTGGGTATATACCCAGAAGTGGGATTGCTAGGTCATATGGTAGTTCTATCTGTAGCTGTTTGAGGAACTTCTATACTGTTTTCCATAATGGCTGCACTAATTTACAGTCCTACCAACAGAGTACAGGGGTTCCCCTTTCTCCGCATCCTTGCCAGCATCTGTTATTCTGTCTTTTTGATAATATCCAGTCTAACTGGGGTGAGATGATATCTCAATGCAACAACTATTTATTATTGACACTATCCTAGGTCTCCACGCAAAACACACGGGACAGAGCAAAACAATAATCCTCCTAGTCTAGAGTTTATAACAGGAAAGGAAGCAAAGCTAGTAAACATACACAAAACATTAATGGAACAATGAAGTGTAACACTGAATGCTGCTGACTAACAGACCAATAATTACTCAGTAATTATTTGGAAAGATCACAGTATTTATGCCACAATTGTTCCCTGTCGTGGCCATTGTCTGTCTTTTTGTTGAAGACCAAATTCTCTGCAGCTAGAGCAGATTTCCATCTTGACATGACCAGCACTTCCTGTCACTTCTAATCTCTAGAAGCACTGGAAAATGAGAATTGCGGGATACCAGTGACTATAGCAAACGCATGGTAACTCTTAGATGAAAGGTGCCCTAGCTGTATCTCATAGGGAAATCTTGGAAGATTTTAGTTTGGGAAACTCTGGCTGCTTTTTTCTTTGCCATACATGGCCTTTATCAAGCAAGTCCTTATGGTATTAAAACATTTGGCACTGGCTCAAGTCTATGCTATTGCTGGCAGGGGATCTAATTGAGGAGGGGTGGAGTTGTTACCTTTATCAGAAATGACCTTAATGTTATGGAAAGGCTCCTTCCTCCCCATGGCTTAAGCAGCATTACTGAAAGGCTTAAACCCAGATGTGAGAAAAGAGATTATCTACAAGAGCAGCAGCAATTTACTGTAATTACTTTAGTACAAACATCAGGAAGGAGGAAAATGTTATGCCAACTTACTAGAGGAGGGCAACACCCTGTGTATAGGTCCCGGGCAAGGTTGTGCTGGGGACACCAACTCCAGCCCCTAATCACAGTAGAGCCCTCAGTTTACCAAGTTGCAAGAAAATTAGAACTTAGCTACGTAGAAAACTAATAACCACATGCAATCACTAACCAATGGGTGGGAGGCTACGAGAATCTGCTAAGCAACAGATACCAACAGATACTTGCCTCTACTTCCTCAGTGGCCAGCTCTTGCCAACTCCCTGTTGCCACTAGATGACTAATATATTTTTCCCAATGATACCTATCAGTCCTATATCGAAATGCATAACGGCAGTCAAAGCAATAAGGCCCATTTTGCCTATACGACACTTTAGCTTCCATCAGTGAAGCACCTGTCTGATTTAATGCACTTTGGAGGTTAGTCTTGAATTGCAATTACAGCAAAATCTGTACACTTTCTGGGCCTCTCTGTGACTCAGCCACCCAACTGAGGGTGGATTTTATCCCTAACTATCTTCTTCATTGCATAATGGATCTCTTATCAGTTTCTCCTGACTGGACTTTTATATCTTTCATGATTTGGCTTCTTTCATTACATCCTCTCATTTTCCATGGTGGGAAATGTACAAGCATGATTTCCAGAATTTGATATTTCACACAAAATGGATTGGTGAACCATGGCAGCAATCAGTTTTGTGAATATGTCACTAAAGGTATGCTCTACATGGCCTAGTCAAACAAACGTTTCAGGCAATAAGATATTTTCATCTTAATGAATGAAAGATAAAAAGGGCAAATCTGAGAGACTCAGATCATCGACTCTCACAGTCATAAAGAGAAAATAGGAAAAGTAATAAAGGCCTTTGGAGCAGAAAATGACAGTGATTTCTCCTTTTCTTCCCATTTCAAACATCTGCTAATAGCTAATGATTGCCAAGGACACAGAAACATAGACAGAGAAAATTACAGACCACAAGATGGTGTAAACCTCATGTGGAAACTACCAGCTAAGACACTAAGAAAGCCAGCAAATACTGAAAGAGTTATGAAGATGGATATACTCAGGTTTTGGACAAAGAGTACATAAAATGAGACCAAACAAAAATACTTAAACAAGTTATTTTTTAGCTTTCACACTGCACATTAGGGATAGTTTAAGAAGCTTGCAATGGTTTAGTAATCAAACATCTCAAGACAATATATGGTTCTATCCATCAAGAATACTGTTTACTTTGGCTGACATGCTGCAATTATTAATTTCATTATCTGATTCAAAACAGAGTCAGGAACATTTGCTCTTAGCTTTAATTTCTTAACTTACATTGTGGAAGTCACTATGCTAAGGGCCAAGTGCAACCCAAGTTGGAATTTTCTTACAGGAAGAAAAGATTTAAGATAAACAAGCTGGATTCTCATCATTCCAAAGCTGATTTTTAATAATACAAAATAAAGAGGGTAAAACTAAAACTCCTGGGATTTAAATGATGGCTTTCATGACTACACAAAAGAAGTACTTTTTTTTTAAAGGAGCTTTTGGAGCAGAAAATTACAGATGATCACCTCATGGAAAGGGGTGAGATGCAGGACTCTTATTTATCCATCTGTGGGTAGCAGTTATGATAATTATGGGGAAGGAGGAAAAAAGGGTGTTGGCAAAGGAATTCAGAAGAAGCACCTAACTATTCTAGTCATGAAGAAATCTAAAGATTATTTAGGGAAATGACTTACACAAAGGAAACGATTCAAAGAAAACAAAAAATTTAAATAAGAGCCAAAGATCAGATGACGGCTAGAGGAAACATTAGTTTGGGTTGGTTTCTGAGGTGATTTTAGTAAAGGCAGTAGAACTTGATAGAGCCAGACTCTCTTACTGCCCTACCCCCAACAACTCCCAGGACATCTACATCCCACACAGCTTTATAATTACTACAAATTTTACTCAGACATCTATGGCTATGGGCTTTCTGGTCTAATGCTTTAGGGCTTTCTAGAACCTGTCTTCCCTCTTTTCTATAAAACTTCAATTCTACTTCCTGTCAAATTGCTTTTCTCTTTTCTACCATTCTCTATTCAGGTTCTGGTATATATGGGTTGAAAAAGCAGTAGTGGAGGTGGGGATGAATGCGGCAGAGCTGGCCTGTGGCAAAGGGACTGTGGGTAGGAAGCAGCTGCATTTTGGAAGCAAATAGAACAAAGGATTAGCATCTTCAAAGCCAACACAAACTTTCTGCATTCATAGCAATCTCCTTTTCTTCATATCCAAGTGTGTTTATTAATACTGCTAACATTTTGCATGTACTTTTTATTTAAATTTTTCTCCTAAGAGTTTCAAAGAGCTTTATAAATTTTCATTAAAACAAATATTCCTGGCCATATTTTGTATAATAAAATTTAACTTCAGAATGATGAGAATTCAATTTGTTAAAAGGTTACTCTTCTAGAATTCAGTTGATTACACCACACCCACATATCCTAAACCAGTAATGGTTCTTAAATTTTGGGCTTCATAAGAATCCTCAGGAATACTAGTAATATGAACATTCCTGAGCCACATCCCATCATGGATTCATATTTAGTAGGTCTAGGGCAGGGCCCTAAAATCTACCTTTTTAACAAGTACCCAAGGTGATTCTTACATACATGCCGTGGGGGTAGAGGGGCCCCATTCCAAAACCCCTTCCGAAACTGAGGCCCCTAGCCTCTCAGCTTCAACATCCCCAAGACAGCCTGATTCCTAGTGACAGCAATCAAATAGTCTCCTGTAGCTTACACTGAATATTGAGCCAAAAATACAAAGTGAGCAAAAAAAAAAAATCATCACCAAGATTTCACTTTCAACAATGTAAGGTGCTATTAGCTACACAAATACAGGAAAGAAAGGGAGGTGCCCTGGTTGTAACTTCACTTCCTTGAATAAGATGAGGTTTGATATTATGAATGAGTTGGCTTTTCTATTCATGAGAGGTGACCCTTTACTAGCTTTTCTGGTTATGTCATACCTTCTAGGACGACCTAACGCAGGAAGCTAATATATGAGGGTCCTCAAAAAGTTCATGGAAAATTCATATTATCTTTTAATACTATCTTTCCACAAACTTTTTGGAGTACTCTTGTACCGTCTTTCAGTAGGCCCAAACCAGGTGGTTTTTCCCTCCAGCTTTGGTAATAGATTATTATGTCTCTGGTTAAATACAAGATGGAATAGTTGGCCTGGGTTTAGGATGCACATTGTACAATAGTACCATACTGAGCAAGGCAGGATATTTTCCCTGAGAGAGGCACACGGGAACAGAGATGGACTGAGAAAAATCAATACACATCTCCCATCTCAGGTTCACTCCCAGGCATAAAATCACTTAATGTAACCTAAGAAGACTTGTCAGCACAAAGTAAATTTTTATTCCTTCTCTCTTTATATTTGTTTACTGAGCAGGTGTAATTAAATGCATGCAAATTTAGTGTCTGTATAATACAATGCACTGTAGAACTCAAGTGGTTACTGTTTAATAAGTACACGTATGCCTGTTCTCTTGACTTTTAGCATCCTAACGATAAACAAAGAACAGAGACAGACACTAAATCAAATGTGAAGATCACAGATCAAATATAAAGATCACCTTAAGAAAGCTGGACATTTTTCTTGCAAAAACTTCTTGAGTACATAAATCAAAGACATTTGTGATGCAGTCGAAAAAGTACCATACTTGGTGTCAAGAGACCAGGATTCCACTCCCAATTCTGACATAAATCAGCGAAGTGAGTGGGCCAGTGTCTTTACCTCTAAAATGGCTGCAGGAAGTAACTGTTTCACAGGATTGCTTTAACATTTAAAATTAAAAATGCACGTGAAAGCATCTATCACAATATATCACATGGTAGGCACTTGCTACAGGTTTGTTTGTTTTGAATTTGATGAACTTAAGATGAGAGACAAAACAGTCATTAAGGTGAAAAAACATCAACAGTCCAGGGCACATAGTAGGTGCTATGTAAGTATATACTTAACTAAGTTGAGTCAGATATCAACCTGATTTTATTTGACTGAGTCAATATGTAATTTGCCTATTCTAACATTCTTTTATTTTCTCCACATGGTCACTGATACAAAGTCCACTTATGGCTTCATAAACATGGGTTTAAAACAAAAGTGCTTCTAATCTGATTTGGCAAGAAAAGGAGAGAAACACAGGGTGAGGTAAGTGTGAGGCTACAGGGCTGAACAGCAGGGATGGCAGTACCTCAGTACATGAGTCACACAGACACCGAGCAATACACAGCTAGAGATAATTCGCAGGTATAATGGTGCACGAGCCATTACGTCATCCCTCCTCTGCCCTTTCTTCATCAATCATGTCGCCTGGACTCTGATGCAACCCAGCAAGAATGTCTGATTTGCAGACAGCAGAGAGAGCCTCAGAACACATGCATACTCATCAAGAAAGCAATATGAACCCAAACTGAAGTTTCTGGTATTTCCTTTTGTTGAAATCATGCTTTAGAGGGGAAGTCTTATGGGTAGATGTGTAACTATAGATTAAGCCATCTGGTCTGTAGGTCTAAAGGAGTAAGCGTCATCATGTTAGACAAGTCGTTCCAGGTCTATGGGCCCCACTTCCACATCTGTACAATTAGATGATCTTCAAGGTCTTTTTCAGCTCTGTAATTTCATCATTGAAAATTCAGGCCACTCATATTCATACAATGGGCAGATAAGCATTCAGTTGTACAAATCAGACACAGAACTAGCTTTATTTCTTCTTTGCTATGCAGGTCACTCAAATTTTAGGCTACCTCCATACCACTCTGAATTATTAGGAGAGCATGTAGCTGGGTTCAAATCTTGTGAAAGCAAGTAAAAAATGGCAGGTAGGAACTGATAATTCTAGAAAATGTGAATGTTCACAGCTGAGATTATATGGATACTCTAGTTTAAACCATAGAAGCTTAAAAGCAAATGCTCATCAGGGGATATAGTGTTTTAAAATCTATTTTCCACAGGGGCAATGTTTTGAAAAAAAAGAAGTTGTTAGGGAAGCAAAACCCCCCACAATAACTCCTAATTTAAAAAGGATGCTCTAACCCTAACTGTAAACCAAAGTCAGGGTCAGTCTGTGCATGATTTACCCAAAAGATAGCAGCTTGTGATTGCACACACCATCAGTTCTGCACAATGACAAGCTCATTGGAGACATAGGCCTATACAGAGCAAAGAGGAGGTGGTCAGCCCCTGTAAGCGTCTGTCATTATTCTTTCTACCTGCAGTGGCATTGCACCTTTCCAGAGCTGGCCAACGCAAACATTCAGATACCTATCACTGGAAGATTTGTGATGTGATCTCCAGAGAGGAGTAATTCCAACCAAACTTGGGACTGGAGGAAAATAGACAAACCCAGCGGAAATGAAAACAAATGCCTCATGGTGCTTCCCTCACAGCTGACACTGTGTGAGGTCCCCTACCTTATGCTGCAGCTGGGGGGAGGAGGGTTCACCCTGCTGCACCTGGAGCAGTATTCGACAAGGTGACGGGCCCTTTAATTGTTCAGCCAAATGATTTATGCAGCTTGGCAGTAAAGACAGGGTAGACTGGTTTTAATTCAAAGGATGCAACCTACAGGTATTCTGAAAACCCTGGCCACATCTGCAATGAGCACTGTTCCTCTTGGGAGGGGACAGAACAGAAAGAGAGAAGACGTGACCTGCCTGACAGGAAGTTGGGACCCAACTAGATGGAACATGCTTTTCCACTCCCTCCCCATCCCCTCACTTACCAATGTTCTGGCCAACTTTCTTCCTACGAAAAGCAATCAGACATGAATAGTCCTAGAGATGTAAAATACCAGAACCACCAACATATTTTCATATACTGGGCTCAGTTGGTTTTTCTGATTGATTACTGATGGTATAATCTTTTTGATTAACTAAAGCAGGGGTCAACTTTTCCCTAAAGGGCCAGATAATATTTTAGATTTTGTGGGCTACAGGGTCTCTGTCCAAGCTACTCACCTCTGCCACTGTAGCACAGAAGCAACTATAGATATTTATTTCTGTAAATAAATGAGCATAGTTGTGTTCCAATAAAACTTTCTCTATTCGAACAGGTTGGATTTGGCCTGTTGGCCATAGTATGTTCCCAAATAGCTGAACTGTAATAAACTGAGAAGTTATGGCTAGGTATGGCTTAATATTACCAAATTTATTACCACTTACAATTTAAATCTAAGTCCCAATTTTGGGAGAAGTAACCTCTAAAATAACAAAACTTCATTAATAAAAGTTACAGTAAGACCCCATTTTTGGTGTGTGTGTGTGTGTGAGAGAGTGAGAGAGAGAGAGAGAGAGAGAGAGAGAGAGAGAGAGAGAGAGAAATATAGGGTGACTCAAAGGGAACTGTATACTTTCAAAAGTCTTTCACTCAGTAACTAGGTTATCTTATGAAAATGTACTTTGTTGAGTTAACCTTACAAGTGTCTCACTGAAGGGCAACTACAGGTTTTGACTACAGGTTTACACACAACACAGTTACCGAGTAACACACTTTTGAAAGTGTTCAATTCTTTTTTAATCAACCTGTATATTATTTGTGTACATATTATAAAATACTTCAAATGATAAACACCAAACTGTAAACAATGATTATTCCTGTGGAAAGAGGGTTAGAACTTTCACTTTCAGCAGTACTATTTGAACTTTTTACAAGAATATATTACTTTGTAATATATGCTTTTGAAAAGAAGTGGTAGGGGTAGGTAATCTTTGGCACTGCAATTTATAACTATCTCTTGACTTAAATCATCCACTGAAGACATTTGGTGACTCTTTAAGTATGGCTTTTCCTCCCTTCAAACTTACATCTTCTTTTACTCTTTCTTCCAGGTCCTTCTCCCTTCCCCTGATTCAGGCTACCAGCAGTCATACATATTGCCAGTTCTACAGCTGACAGTCACTCAGTAGTAGCTGCCAATAGATAAATATGACGTTCCTAACCTAGTAGGAGGAATAGATAACAGACAAGAAAACAAATAAATATACAAGTTATTTTCAGACTGTGATAAATAACAACAGGGTGGTGGGGGAGGCCCCTCTGGCCGACCTTCTTTCTTCCAAAAGCAAAGCTACCTAAGAGTACCACCTGAAAGGTAATATTTAGGCAGAGAACTGGAGGATAAGAAGGAGGCTGTAAGCAAATTCCAGGCTAAGTCTAAAGTTTTGTGGTCTTGACTCTAGGCCAGTGTTTTCAATTCTGATTACACATTAGAATCAATTGGGGACTTTAAAAAAATGCTGATGCCTGGGCCCCACTGCAGGCCAATAACTCTCTGGAGGCAGAGTCTGGTAATTTTTTTTTTTCTTTTCGTTTTTTAAGCCAGGACTGAGAACCACTGTTCTAGAGTCTAGAGACATCTTTATAACAGCATGAATAGAGGCCCTCAGAGAATAGAAGGAATTGGACTATGTGTTAAACTGAACTATAAAGTTTTAGTATGGCATGTGTGTGTTTTCTTTTAATCTAATGGATTAACTGGATGCATTGTTTGGTGATGTGATGAAGCCGTGGGGATTCTCCCCTTACCACTGAGCAAGAGACCACTAGAAACAACACAGATCTTTTAATTGGAACCCTTTGCCTGCCGAGTCTCTACCAAGTTGTAAAGCAAATGAACCTTCAAGTGACAGACTTCTTTGATGTGTTCAGCAAAGGGCTAACTAAAAGGACTAGGTCCTGAGCTCCTCCCTGAAAGCTAACAGATTAAAGACTCACTGAATCACAAGAAGCATTTCCCAAGGCAAGGATTTAGCCTGTACAGTATAAGGATATACATGTTCTCATATTTGTGCAGTCCCACTCACCCAACTCTAAATAAAGTTGGCAACAGAAGATGAAGAAAGTAAGGATCATTAGAGTTTGTTGATCAACTAATTTTAGGCAGTTGTTGCAATTTTCTGTCATCCACCTATCCATCCATCCATCCCTCCATCCAGCATCCAACTACTACTACACACCTACTCTGTACTTTCCACTATGGTGCAAGGGGCAGATGTACCTCCCATTCCAGTGGGAGAGAAACAAAAGTAATAATCACAACAGAATGTGATATGTCCTTTTCTTCCCTGCTATTTCTGTACCTAGCACTCTCTTCTATACTGTGGAGCTTATCACACTTTCTATAATTTGCTTAAATATGTTTTCTCAACTAGAGATCCTTAAGAAACAAGGACTGTCTTACTCTGTATCTTCAACACAAATACAATTCACAGCAAAAAGTTGGCTTTCAATAATTGTAAATTGAACCAATAATGGATATACATGAGGGATATAGGTACACAGCACAGGAAGTGCCTACGGAAAGGCTTTGCAGACTAGTGATATCCAAGCTGAGTCTTAAAAGATGAATGAAAAATCTTATGGTGGAGGTTTTCTCTGGGTGTCTGCTTGGACTTTGTCCTAAAGACAGTGAAAAGATATTGAAAGTTTTCTAAGCTGGGGGGAAAGATGGTATGATAGGATCAGGTTTGAGTTTAAGTGTGAATCATCTTTCTGGAAGCACTGTGGAAAGTGAGTGTGAGGGTGGGGAAGGAGCAGGTCTGGAGGCAGAGAGGCTGTGATGTTACAGTTGCTGGCAAAGATGGATTCAATGCAATTTACGATGTTGAATTAATTGGCAGAAAGTGGCTGGCTGGACTTCATAGCATGTGTTTTGTGTACCCATGTCACTCTAAGTTCATGTATCTTCTTGCACATAGTTTTTATTTGCTCAGATCCCCTCTTCTACCATGAGAGTACTTCAAAAAGTTTGTGGAAAATAGAATTAAAAGATAATACAAATCTTTCCATGAACTTCTTGAAGTACTCACATTATCACTGGTAGAAAAATTATTCTGTCTTGTCCCATTATATGTATAGTTGAGCTAACTCAAATCTTTTGTGAAACAAGGTGGAGACATATACATACCAATCAATTAGATACAGTGGGAGAGGAAGAGAGAAGTTTTTTTTTGGCATTCTACAGGATGACAGGAGAATGGTGGGGCCATTAGCCAAACCATGGGCTAGTGTAGGAGAGGGCTGGTTTGGGAGAGGAAAATGGGCTCCATTTGGGCATGCAAGAGGAGCCGGGTAGAAGAGAGCTGGAAGTAATGGCTGGAGCTCAGAAAATGTGAGACACAGGTTTGGAAATTGGTGACATATATGTCACTGCTGAAACCAGTGGTGTGCTGTTAAACTAGTTCTCAGAAAAATGAATAAATACACAAATAAAGCCCTGATCTGTAGCTTTAGCTGATTTCTATGATATAAACACTCTCACCTTGGCCAATTTCAAGCTACGAACATGAAAGTCAATGAACGAAGCATTGAGAATTAATGTGTACAACCAGTTCTTCAGAGCTGCCTCCAACACACTGCTGACTGAAGTCAAGGATGAACACAATTATCCAGAGACAAAATGAAGAGTAAAAGATCTAGGACTAAAACCCTGGGAAGTTTAAAGATAAAGAGAAGATGAGCTGGCAAAGGGGGCTTGAGTAAAAAGTCAGAAGAATACGAAGAAAACAGGAGCAAAAGGGGTCACAGAAGACCAGGAAGAAATAATTTCAAGATGGATTAAATGGCCTATAGTGTTAAATGCTGTTGAAAAGTGAAATAAAATAAATGAGGGTAGAAAAGTGTCCATGGGCATGACTATAAGGACACAGGAGGTGACCTCTGTGCTGGCAGTGAGTGGTGGGAGCCCAAGTGTGGGTGAGGAATAAATGACAGGTAGACAGGAGGAAGGGAAGGGCAGATACAGGGAAGGGGCTAGAGGAGAAACTGGGTGGAAGAAGGCAGAGGGGGTTTCAGAGAGCTTCTTTTAATCTCACCCTTGTTAAGATGGAAGAGTCTGAGAATATTTTTAGGTTGAGGGGAAGGAAATGGTGGAGAGAAAAGGGGAGGCTGAAGATAGGTGAGTGGGTCCACTTGCAGGTGTACGTCCTAGAGGAAATCAGCAGTCATAGAACTCAGAACATGGAATACAGATGAACTGATTTCACCTTGGGTAGAAGGGATTCTTCTTTCTCTAGAAATGGGATACCGGGTAGTTATTAGGAAAGCCTAACAGTTTTGAGTATCATCTATCCTCAATTAGCTCAAAGAAATATCAATATGTTATGTGCCTGAAATATAGCCAGGAGGTAAGAAGAGGATTAAGATGACTAACCACAGGTCTACAAAAGCTACAAAACAACTAAGTGCCACAACACTGTGAACAGGCTGCATTTTTCTCCTAAAAAGTGATATACAAGTCCTCCTTCTCTTGGTAACCAACTGTTTGGTAAATTTTTATTTTCAAAAATATGCATTCTTTGGCTATGTATATAAATATAGCTGCTCCCATTCATAGAACGTATTAGTATACAAACATCTAAATACACATGCAAAATGTATTAAAACTCACCTTACTTAAAGATGTTTTCGATGGGCTACCCCGTAGTTAACAAAAATTACAAGAAACACACTTTTAGATCTAAAATAGGGATATCTAGGATAGATTTATCCCTTACAAATATGTATTACTTAATGGAACTAAGTAATTTTTCAGAGGGCAACAGATCTTGCTGAGATAATCATTCAGTAGTGCACTGATTCTGAATTTCTACACAAGACTAACTGGTTTTAATTCTATGGTATAGCAAGAGCTTGGAATGACTCTTCTGAAAAATTTTATTCAAATTGATCTTGACTCTTCATGTGGAAATCCTGAGCCCACATTTTAAAAGTGGATTATCTTCAGAATACATTATATTTTAATTTACATTTTAATAAGGCTTGTGTAATAAGGGAGAGACTTTTGAGTTAGGTTGTAAGATATTTGGTATTTAGGGGAAATCAAAACTCTATTACCTCATGCTATTCATATCTGTTCAAAAATATTCTCTAGTTTCATAGCTCTGTGTACAAAGTTTTCGACTATTAACAAACTGATATTTCAGATCACTGAAATATCCTCCCCCCAGAAGCACTTATATTGTTTCTCTGCTGTTCCCCTCCTCCTTCACTGATTGTGAGAACTACTGGTGAATTGGGCCCTGGCAATTTTTTTTTAAACATTTTTTTAAATTTTATTTTTTAATTGAAACATAATTGATTATACATATTCATGGGGTACAAGTTGACTGTCAGTATTTGTGTACAATATGTGATAATCAAATCAATATTAGCACATTCATCATTACAAATTGTAATTATTCTTTGTGTCAGTTACCCAATTGCTCCCTAATCTCCCCTGCCCCTCCTCCTTTCCCAAATCTAGTAACCATATGTCTGTTCTTTCCTTCTGAAAGTTCAACATCTTATTGTGGTCTTTCTTTCTCTCTCTTTCCTTCTTAGTTCCCACTTATGAGTGAGGACATGTGGTATTTCTCTTTCTGTCCTGGCTTATTTCATGTAACATAATTTTCTCCAAGCTCATCCATGTTGCTTTGAGTAACAGAATTTCGTTCTTTTTAATGGCACAGTAGCATTTCATTGTGTATACATATCACATTTTCCTTATCCAGTAGTCTGTCAATGGACACTTACGTTGGTTCCATTATCCAGGCCATTGCAAATAGAGCTATGAAGAACATGGGAGTGCAGGCATCCCTTCAACATGATGATTTCCATTCCTTTGGGTATACACCCAGCAGTGGGATTGCTGGATCGAATGGTAGTTCTATCTGTAGTTGTCTGAGGAACTTCCATACTGTTTTCCAAAATGGCTACACTAATTTACAGTCCCCATAACAGTGTAGAGGGTTCCCCTTTCTCCACATCCTTGCCAGCATCTGTTATTCTCTTTTTTGTAACAGCCAGTCTAACTGGGGTGAGATGATATCTCAATGTGGTTTGTTTTGTATTTCTCTGATAATTAGAGATGTCAAGCATTTTTTCATGTACCTCCTGGCCATTTGTATGTCTTCCTTTGAAAAATGTCTATTCAGCTTCTTTGCCCATTTTTTAATTGATTGTTTTGTATAGTTTGTAAATATTTTCTCCCACTCTGTAGGTTCTTTTCACTCTGTTGACTGCTTCCTTTGCTGTGCAGAAGCTTTTTAATTTGATATAATTCCATTGTTTATTTTTTCTTTTACTGCTGTGCTTTTGGGGTCTTATTCATAAAATCTTTGCCCAGTCCTACAGCCTGAAGAGTTTCCCCTATGTTTTCTTCTAGGAGTTTTATAGTTTCAGGTCTCCTACTTAAGTCTTTAATCCATTTTGAGTTGATTTTGGTATATGGCAAGAGGTATGGGTCTAATTTCATTCTTATACACTTGTATATCCAGTTTTCTCAGTGCCATTTACTGAAGAGGCTTTCCTTTCCCCAATGTATGTTCTTGGTGCACTTGTCAAAGATCAGTTGGCTGTAAGTACCTGAGTTGATTTCCACGTTCTCTATTCTGTTCCATTGGTCCAAGTGTCTATTTTTATGCCAGTACCATGCTGTTTTGGTTACTATAACTATGTAGTATAATTAGAAGTCAGGTAGTGTAATGCTTTTGGTTTTATTTATTTTTTTGCTCAGGATTGCTTTGGCTATTCAGGATCTTCTGTTGTTCCATATGAATTTTAGGATTGTTTTTTCTATTTCTGTGAAGAATGCCATCCATATTTTGAAGAGGATTGCATTCGATCTGTAGATTGCTTTGGGTACTATGGACATTATCACAATGTTAATTCTTTCAATCCATGAACATGGAATGTCTTTCCATCTATTGGTATCCTCTTTACTTTATTTCAGCAGTGATTGTAGTTCTCATTGTAGAGATATTTTACCTATTTGGTTAAATTTATTCCTAGGTATTTTATTCTTTTTGTAGCTATGTATATGGGCTTGCTTTCTTGATTTCTTTTTCTGCTTGTTTGTTGTTGGTGTATAAGAACGCTACTGATTGTTGTGTATTGATTTTGTATCCTGAAACTTTACTGAATTTGTTTATGAGCTCAAGGAGTTTTTTGGTAGAGGTTATCAGTTTTTCTCTATATAGGATCATGTCATCTGTGAACAGTGAAAATTTGACTTTGTCTTTTCCAATTTTGATGCCCTGTGTTTCTTTCTCTTGCCTGACTGCTCTAATACTTCCACTACTATGTTGAATAGGAGTGGTGAGAGTGGGCATCCTTGTCTTGTTCCTGGTCTTACAGGAAAGGCTTTCAGTTTTTCCCCATTCAAGATGATGTTGGCAGTGGTTTTTGTCATATATGGCTTTTATTGTGTTGAGATACTTTCCTTCTGTACCTAATTTGTTGAGGGTCTGTATCCTGAAGTAATGCTGAATTTTGATAAATGCTTTTTCTGCATCTATTGAGATAATCGTACGGTTTTTGTCCTTCCTTTTGTTGATGTGGTATATCCCATTTATTGATTTGCATATGTTGAACTATCCTTGCATTCCTGGATATCCCAATGGGTATTCCAATGTGAGGCCAAGATTGAGAATCCCTAGGGTATTAGCTCTTTCAATGGACTTGGAAGACTTAAGCTCAAAACCTGCATCTGTCACTTTATAGTGACATGTGTCTCTTTTTTTCAATAATATATTTGTGAAGATCAAAAACATGCAAAATAACTTCATATATTTTCTACAATAGAAACATTTCTTAGAACAATTGTCATTCTTATTCCTAAAAATCTCATGGAGGACATTCACTGGCTGTTCTAAAGTTTGGAAAGGTGTGTGACCCTGAATTAGGTCTCACAATTCACAAATAGGTACACCAGCCATTTGAAATGATCACATATTTCTAATGAGAACATCCTCTCCTTAAATAAGACATATGCTTCTTATGGTGGGGGAGGTGGATGGTAGGAATTTTCTTAGTCTTGTTTCAGGAAAAACTCCTAACCCTCAGTGACCTTTATCTTTATGGAAATTCATAGACCAGATTATGTGGGTCTTTGTCATTTGGGGATATTTCTTTTTTTTTTTTTTTTGTCTTTTGTCTTTTTCCGTGTCCAGCAACGGATCGCAACCCTCAGTGTTGCCCCCGTACCGGACCGGGGACCGGCAACGGGATCGCAACCCTCGGCGTCGCTCCCGCGCCCCGCTCAGCCAGTGAGCGGGAACCGGTCTGTATGTGGGATCCGAACCCTCGGGCGGGAGCGCTGCCGCGCTTCCCAAGCGGCGCACTATCCAGTGCGCCACCGGGCCGGCCCTGGGGATATTTCTTGAGCACCCATATTTTTCTTTAATTCTCAAGACTCACTGCTTTTTATTTCCCAACAAAGTTTAAGCTCCTTGAGGGAAGGGGCATGCTTTATATATTTTTCCATTTGCTCTTTGCATAGAGTCAACAAATATTTGTTGGATAAAAATATAAACTAAAATTATTTGCTTCTCCCATCTTCTTTATGGAATTCTTTACAAATGTGCACAGATTTTTTTTCTTCTTTTTTTTTCTCCCCTTGGGTATCTGATGGGAAATGTGTTTTCAACTCTGGCTGCATATCAGAATCATACCAGGGAGCTTTGGAACAATACTGATGCCAGGCTTTCATCCTCAAGATTCTGATTTCATTGGTTTTAAGTGGAACATAGTATTGGTATTTTTTAAAGGCTCTCTGGTAATTCTAATTGTAGCCAGGATTGAAAAACTACTGTTAGAGCACATAATAGGTATTCATTTAACAAATATTTTAAAATTGATTTTAAGTTGAGAGAAGGTGTAATCAGGGTTAGGGGGCTGAACATTCAGTGTTCACCTTGTTATGGCCCAGCACTTAGCAAATACCTAATGGTATGAGGCTGGCTGTCAGTCAAAGTCTAGTGGGACTATGACTGAATGAGTACATTGATCAAAGTTAAGTTCTCTGATGAATGGATGCTGTGGTTCTGTTAGCTGTGGTTGCTGGTTTAACTCCTGATACAAAAACAGGATGTACACTTTTCTCTGTCTTTGCCTTTCTCTCCTCTCTTGACTGCCCTCTTTACCAGCCAGTGGAAATTCTGTTAGGGCTGACACTTTCTATTTTGTTCATCATTGTATTTCTAAGGGCTTAAGCAGTAGCTGGCATAAAATAGCTACTCATAAGTATGAGTTCAATATATTTCTCTTTCTCAAACACACACATGCAAATAGAGAAGTGTAAAAATAATCATTTTATGGCATTTTAAGACTCAGATTTCTGGATATTACATTCAGATATAAAACACTAGCATTATTGCCCTTGGTGGTATAATTCCCTCTTGCACTATTAAGTACCATGTGCTTTAGAACTAAGGAAAGAACTAGTCAGATTTTTTTTATCCACCTGAAGTCTTAACACTGACTATATACAGTAATGAGTTTTTGTGTTCACTGGTCTGAATAAGTAAAAGTGTATTATTTCCATTTTCCTTTTTATCATATCAATGTCTAACTTTTAATATGAACATATCAATAACATATTAGCATATTAAAATATTATTACCTTACATTTTGTACCTTAGATATTTTTCTGCAGGAAAAGATAAAGAGGAGACTAAACTGTTATTTTTTAAAACTGCTTTGAATGTAACACTTCCATCATTTAAAAATGTTTCATAAGGGACCGAGCCCGTGGCGCACTCGGGAGAGTGCAGCGCTGGGAGCGCAGCCATGCTCCTGCCGTGGGTTTGGATCCTATATGGGGATGGCCGGTGTGCTCACTGGCTGAGTGTGGTGCGGACGACACCAAGCCAAGGGTTGTGATCCCCTTACTGGCCATACACACACACACACAAAAATGTTTCATAATAAAGGCAGAGCAGCTTGTGGGGACAGTGAAATGCAGAAACAGGAGGGGTAAGGTAACAACGTCACAACTCCAACCAAGGAATAAAGTCCAGGGCTGGAGTCAACTGGGGAAATCACCCAGACAGAAGCCTTGCAGTACTGGGACTCTTGAAAATGTGGGAGGCATGGTAAATGGGTTATTAGATATTATAATAGGAAGTGATAGTGTTCTTGTATAGGAGATTTTCCTCTGTTTGCCCCCTCTGTCCTCACCTCCATGCTTATTACCTAGAGTCCTAGACATGTCACAAGGACTCCCTGAGAAAGTACAGCAGAACTCAGAACTGATCACATAAAGCAGGAATCACACCACCCGGCTGTTAATTTCCAGAGGTTCACTTTAACTTCAGAGTCATAACTTCACTTAAATTTACACTCCAAGAAAAATATAATAATAATAATACCCACATTATACAATTGTTGCTAGGTCCAAATAAGATAAGATAAAATAAAGTGTTCTATGAACTGTGAAATCAGTAGACAAATGTTAAGTTAGTTCACCCTTACTATCAGATGGAAAAATTTGTTGAGAAAAATTATCCCTAATTTTTCCTTTGCAGTCCATGAAAAACTGTACCTGCTCTAAAAGATATAAACACAGTCACACTACATTTCTAACAATTCCGTACAGAAATTTGGAAACACAGAAAGTTCCCAATTGCTTGGAACTCTGAAACAAGTTTTAATAGAAACCAAGTAGAAGCCAGGAGAATGAAGGCACCTGTCAGATTTAGGACCAAAACTACAAAATGGAAGAACTGACCCCAAGAACAATGAACCAATGGTGGGAGTTAAAGTCTTATCTCAACTGGTGTTTCTGTAAATATTATAAAGGCAATCCAGACAGCTCCACTTTTCCATATTTAGAGGAAGCAAGTAGGAAGGGTCAATTTTTCTTGTTTGTATCATCTAACTGCCAGTCAGAATTGAACTAAAAATATGCAACACGGGGCCGGCCCGGTGGCGCACTGCTACAGTGCGCCGCTTGGGAGCGCAGTGGCGCTCCCGTCGAGGGTTCGGATCCCACATACAGACCGGTTCCCGCTCACTGGCTGAGCGAGGTGTGGGCACAGCACTGAGGGTTGCGATCCCGTTGCCGGTCCTGGTCCGGTACGGGCGCGACACTGAGGGTTGCGATCCGTTGCCGGACACGAAAAAAAAAAAAAAGACAAAAAAAAAAAAAATGCAACAGGACTTTAGAAATGGTCTTTAAAACAAAGATTTTCTTATAGGAGACACTCAAAATTGAAGAGAAATTTCAGACTTTTTTAAAAAAAGTATGGTTTGATTTAAAATGAAAGATCGCACAATTCTTTTAGTTTATTTATTATATAATAAAAAAATTGTTGAAATCAAACCATAGTAGAAACAAGATTCTTATGAAGCAAGTAATGAAATTACAGCTCATCCTTATATCTGGTGTACCAGCTCTTTTAATTAGGAAAATATGGCTTTTCCTCCGAAATAGAATAATGGCCTGAAAGAACATTATCCTCAACATCTTTTGAGAATCCAACAGGATGAGAGATTGACAACTCTGCTTTACAACTATGTGCAGTATTGTTTACCAGATCAGTTAATGAAATGTTTACTGCTACAGTGTTATTTTTAAGTTAACAAAAGCATTTTTGCTGACTTGCTTAAAGGACATAGGCATACAATTTAAAGTGGAATTTCAAAATACTTTAATTACATGCACCTGTGAAGAAAATAACTGAGGTCTCAGGACTGTGTTAAACTAATTGACTTTTGGTTCATGTAATAAAATAATTGTTAGTCTCATCAGACATGTGGCTTTCTATTTTAATAAGATTAAGGCCAGCGGGTTCAAGCTTACTTAGTTTAAATCTCTTACACCTAAATATTTCTTTGTATAGTCTCCCAATATTTTCTTGTGCTAACTAGATGAGGGTTTCTCTACCTCGGCACTATAGACATTTTGGACTGGATAATTCTTTGTGGAGGGTTGTCCTATGCATTGTAGGATGTTTAGCAGCATCCCCGGCCTCTACTCACTAGATGCCATAACACTTCCCAACTGCACTTGTGACAACAAAAAATACACCAGAAATTGCCAAATGTCCCCTGGGGAGTGGGGGAGGCAAAAGTATCCTTTGCAGAGAACCACTAGATTAGAGAAAGAACCATTCTCCTCCCTGTACTCTAGTTCTTATGCTTATACCCATCATCCTCCATGTAATCTTAGTCTCTCTCTCTCTCTGCCCATCTGCAATCTCTAATTCTCTTTGACAAATGAACATTTTAATTCTCCCCATTAAAAAAAAAAACATAATAATCAAATACCCTCATGTAAGTCCTGCAGCTCATACAGCTACCATCTTCTTTTTCTTTCACTATGAACTTTTAGAAAGACTAACCTTCATTAGCATTTTCTCATAATGCTGTTAAAAATAATCTATCAGCACAGTACTGATAACACTAAAGTCAAGGATTCAACCCTCATACCAGCCAACAGCCAAAAAAAAAAAAATCTATTCCAGTGATATATTTTTTTAAAAATGTACAAACCCCACCAAGAACACATATATCATTATTCTCTTTATTATTCTCTCTTTATTTTTCAATGATATGGCTTCATGGCCATGGAATGGAGCGACATACACTTAGCACAGCATGCTTCATGAAAGAGTGCCTGCTCCTGGGACACATCACATTCTTACACACTGATGTGCAGGCAGCATCTAACAACAATTCTGTTCATAAAAGCAGTCTTTTATATCTTACTATTTCAACACATTTGCAATGTCTGGTTCTTATTAAAATAGAAATGATTTAAATTTTCTCTTTTGTCCTATTACAAATCTTAAAAGCACATGTGAAATAAATTTTACAATCTCGTAGCAATTAATTCATCTGTAAATACATTTCTTGTTCATTTTGGTCCATATGTCAATTGTATCTCATTAAATCCTATTAGCATCAAAGCATTGTGATACAAATGTGTTCTGTGGTCACATTGTTTTAATCTGCAATGTGCTTTACGGATATATCCAGTAGGACTTTGGAAATGGTCCTTAAAACAAAGCTTTTCTTATGATTATAAAAGAAACTCAGAAGGTTGAAGAGAAATTTCAGACTTTATTTTTAAAAGTATGGTTTGGCTAGACACTTTCGTGAGACAATCCTACTGGACCACCAATTCCATTTTTCTCAACATTTTTTCCCTCAATCTTTTTTCTCAACTTTTTGGACCCCCTAGGATGATTTTTTCAATCTTTATTCCAATTAACCCATGAGCTTTATTTTTGGTAGTCTGCATTTTATAAAGAAAAAGACATACCGAATATGCAAATTCTAACTACAAATGCCCTGTGTCCTACCCCTTATACATTCCTCATGGCAATCCTTTAAATATTTATATTTAACAAGAGTTATCTTGTTCCCCCTAAATCTTTTCCTCTAAGACCAAACAATATCATCAGTTTATTTAACCCTGGAATTCTAGTTGTTCAAATTCCTTATCACTGTAGTCATTTGTTTGTTAATATTCTCTTAAAATATGGCACTCAGATCTAAATGAATTATTCCATATATGCACAGAATTATGGGACTATTTCAGACTTCGTTCTATACATTGTGCTTTGGGACTAGTGTTTGGCAACACAGAATGTACTCAATAAATATTAGCTGAATATGATCCTTGATTTTATCTTACCTTCTCAATCAGCAGAATTCTGAGTAAAAAATAGATTTTTCTATTCTCACTACACAACTCTTTTCTTTCTACATGCTGAGATTCCCTCCCCCATAGTGACTATAGTTGTTGGCCAGAGAGGAAGCTCAGTGTCTTTGGCAAAGGTGCTCGTTCCTTCTGAAAAGTATTTGAAGGGTGAAATTCTTGGCAAAGATCCACCAAGGGTAGAAGCCCCTTGGCAGTATGCAGAATGACTTGCAGTGACCAGGGATAGAGGACAACTGACCACGTCAGAAATTTATCAGAGAGTTAATGCAAGTGATAGAATTTCACAAACCTTTAGAGTTCACAAAAAAGTTATCCAGGGCTCATGAGCTAATGCAGACTAACTGGTGCCTCCTATTTAGGCTCTGTCATTATCTATCAGTAATAAATGGTTTAATCCTAAAAATATATTATGTGGCTTTCATTCTTGGCTCTAGATTACATGTGGAGAAAACAAAATATAACCTTTAATTTAGTTTGACAGGACACTCTATATAACAAATAAATGAATTGCTACTAGTAAAATTATACTCAAAGAATGAATTTTTGGCTCCCAAAAAATCAAATTCCAATTTCACTTAAAAAAAATCTGCTTAAGCCAATTTGTGATGTACTTTCAAAAATATGGATCATTTATTTTATACCTGAGCATTTGGTATTCTTTTAACCTTCACTATATACCTGAACATATACACACACACAAACATACATACACATGCTTTTTTCATGCTGATTAACATATCACAGTTGTTAAAAGATTAACCAATAAAACATTAAAAGTCTATTAGGAAGCTGATTTATATCATATAGTATACGATTTTTTCCTCTCCTGGCCTTTCTCCAGCCTGTTTTCTGACCAAATCTGTGCTCTCACTTCTTCTGGCAAATTATTCTACATTCTTAAGTTATTCCATCAGATGGTTTATTCTCCTCTTTCATTCTCTGATTTTACTTTTCTTGGTAACTACAGTAGAGTCATATGGAATATTGGTTTCAACAGCTGGAAATGGAGATTCTAGGTGAATAATGTGGCATTTCAATTTTTCTTCTTCAATGCTAGAGATATCTTTCTTGGCTTCTTCAATAATCCAGAGAAGTTAGAGGAAAATGTCCCTGAGAGATTCTTTTCAAATGGCGCTGAAGGCAAGTGAGATAACAGCTATAAAAAGGCTTTAAGCCATCTGAAAGAAAAGTATTTTTGATATGTCCCTTATTGTATTTATTATTCCTGATGGACACAGAACAATGACTTCCCTCATATTCATAGAGTGGGTACAAAAGCACAGCTAATAACGTGGGTACTTCAAAGATATCTGCCCTACACATTCTCATACAGCACAGCATGTATTACTTTGATGTAAGAGACTAAAAACACGCTTAACACAGCTGTCTTCAGCTGCAAGCCCACATTACATGGATTTATTTATTTTTTATTGCTGCACAAATTACCATTTCATAGGGTTGGCCTGTTCAATTGTCATCACAAATTTTATAAGCATGGTTTTGAAAAATGAGGCTCATTCTATGAAATACTATGTATGGCACTAACAGAGCCAGCAAATGAATGGTGGTCTGGTTACTTCCATGGTTAAACTCTTCAATGATTCAAAATAGTTTTAAAAATTAGCTGAATGAAATTTTGCACTTCCCTCATAAATACACAGCCCCAAATTAAATTGGTGGATGTGAAATGCACAAGCATGACAGCATCAAAAAGATATCACAGCACAAAGGGATGGAAAAATGTATACATAGATATAGTATTATTACATATTACAGAACATAAAGTACATATATCAAAATATATACTATTTCTCTATAATGTTTTAGTTTTTTAAATGATTGATCACATTAGATTTACAGAAACAATAAGACTATTTAACAACCATCACAAAAGTGTAAACTTCTACTTATATAAATTTATAAATGATAAAGAGAATATATTGTATTTAATATAAAAATATAATATAAAAATCATTATGCTTGGCTTCGTAATGTCCTTTCATGTACCTTTACTAGTATTACACCTGTGCATGTGTGAATAAATACCTATAAATTTCCTCCCTTTTTGGGTAAAGATGAGAAAATAACATGCAACTGGAATCAGGCAGACCTGGTTTAAACCCCAATTCCAACTAAACTGCACAATGTTGGACAAGTTACTGAAACTCTGTTAATTTTCCACTTGTAAAATGGGGATTCATACATCCATTAAATCTGTATTAAATGCTGATTATGTCTCATTGTGGGTGCTGGGAATACTAATTAGAATGCTGGCGAGACAGACATACAGAGGAGGAACTACAGCAATGTGCTGAATGCTGTGACAGATATGGAGGCCACTGCAGCCTGAGGGAAGGCTAACTCCTTTCGGGAAGGCTTCACTAAAGATATGATAATTGAGCTTAGTCCTGAGGATTAAATAGGAGTTTGCCAGGAGGCTGGAGGGGACAAGGTTAGGGCTGGGGAAGCGGAAACAGCTCAGTTAAATGTACAGAGGTGTTAAAGAACTAGAGTCAGGTGTCAAAGAATTATAAGCACCACACCCCAGCACAGGGTGCTGTGAGACTCAGAGACACCATGCATGGGATAGTGCTCTGACAGTGTGTGAAGTATGTAACCCTATACAAATGTGAGAGGTCACTTGTTCTCAAAACCTTGGGGTCATCTTTTCACCCTCCCTCCACCCTGTATCTCATTAGCAAGCTCAATATCTCTTCATTCTCACCATTTACCAAATTTCACACCATCATAATGCCTGTTCAGTTGAATGGGTCCTAGCTGCCCAACAAACATGGTACTTTGTGAGTACTGAAGGGTTTCAACTCCCTGAATCCAACCTAGCATAATGTATGGGAAGAAGCACTGGCCTGGGTGGCTCCTGGCCTGTTCTACTGCTGAATAGCTAGGGACCTTGGACATGTCACTCACTCACTGACTCTTTCTAGAAAAGTAACACTTGTAACTAGTAACAATGCAGAAAGAGTAACAATGAGCACTTATCAAGTGCCAGGCAGGGTGCAAGCCCTGCAAATATATTGTCCCATTTGATTCTCATGACAGTCTTATGAGAACGGTACTCAATCTCTTATCCCCAATTCCTAAATCTAAGTAGTACTGAAAGCCAGTAATTTTTTCATAAGTTGGTAACAAACTCATGTGGATAAGACCTGAAATGAATGTATAAGCGTATATATAAGGGTATGTATCATTTTTATTCCACTTATTATAAATTCCCATATGGTTTACTGTGGAAATACAAGTGTGTTTGTTATAAAGCACTGCCTCAGACCTTGTTGGGGAGGTTATCTAACATATCTAATGTACCGCACAATATTATCCCCAAAACTTAAAAATTCCAAATTTCAAAACATCTGATGCAAGACTTTAGAGATCATGGATAGGCAAACTAAGACGCAGAGAGGTTAAGTAACTGTCTAAAGTTGCACAACTAAGACTACTTAGTAGACCAAGGTCTCAAACCCGGGCAATTCTGGACTAGCTCCTAGACTCTTAACCATTTATATAAACTTATTCTCAGTATCCAGTAAATTCCAAAAACCTTCAAACACAGCTCTAGAATACTGCCAGTCTCACCTTATTACCCTTGCTGCACTTAATGCTTCAACTTAATTTAGGCTTCTCATTATTTCTAATACACACCTTCAGCTTTCCAAACTTCTAAGTAAACTTTGCTCAGAATTCCTTTCCCCCAATTCTTTAAGGCTCAAATTAAATGCCACCTTCTTCAAAATAATGTTCCTGATTTCCTCAACCACAGGTGAGTTCTTCATGCTCACCCATTCACAGCACTTTGTATCTTTTTTTAGGGAACTAGACAAATTGAGCCTCGTTTTGTGTGTATGCATGCTGATTTTTTCTTTTCTTTTTTTTTCTTTTTTTTCTTTTGTCTTTTTCCGTGTCCGGCAACAGATCGCAACCCTCAGTGTTGCCCCCGCACCGGACTGGGGACCGGCAAAGGGATTGCAACCCTCGGCATTGCCCCCGCGCCTCGCTCAGCCAGTGAGCGGGAACTGGTCTGTATGTGGGATCCGAACCCTCGGGCGGGAGCGCCGCCGCGCTTCCCAGGTGGCGCACTATCCAGTGCGCCACCGGGCCGGCCCTGATTTTTTAATGAACATCTTATACTCTTACAAAATAACTGGCTGTAGCTGTTTTACATTACATACAGTAGATCAGCTTCTTTCACTATGTTCCCACTCAAGCCATGCCCTGGGTGCCGACTGACGCACTCAATAATGATCGCATAGAATAGAGGAAGCGCCAGTCTAATGCCCTGTAATGCGGAAAATGGAAGGAGAGAATCGAGAAGAGTTCTTTACCTTAGTTTTTTGCCAGTAGCTGCTCATTTTCCTCACTCTGTCCCATCATACATGTCTCTCTGATTTGAAGCTGTCATGCTCGTCATTAGAGTCAGCCATTTCTGGGCAACCTGGGCACCAAAGCCCCTATGTACTAGTAAAAAGAGGAAGCAGAGAAGTGATTTTGGAACAAAGAAACAAACAGAAGAGCCTCTGGGTGAGGCCCTCACTGGCCCCTTGGTGGGTAAGAGGAGCAGGATGCAGACCACCACATGGAATGAATGTGAATTGATATTCCTGGGATATGTAATCACAGTGCCTCAGTCCTTCAACTTTATCAGCAACCTGAATTACTCAAAACACTAGGCAAGGGCTAGAAGAACCTGCCATCTCTGAATGGCTTCAGCTGACTGTGGTTGGGCAGCCTTCAGCCTGAGGGGCTTTTCACACACCACTGGAACTGTCCTCTCGCTTTCCCACCACAGTGGTGAATTGCAGATTTTGCCAATAGAGAAATTTGCTCCTTTTAGAAGGAAAATCCCATGAAAACAAATAATTTAGGTATATTTACTATCTTCCTTAACATCTCTCATACCCACTCTATGTAACTCTCTGACTCTACTTCTACTGCCCGCAGGCCTTCATCATATCTTGCAGTACCACTGCAATATCCTTAATTTGCTTTCCTACCTCAGCTTTCTCTATTCTCCTAATTTGTCCTCCACTCCGCGGCTACATCAACCTAAAAAAATTTTTTTTTTTCTTTTGTCTTTTTTACTGACCGGTAACGGGATCGCAACCCTTGGTGTCACGCCCGTACTGGGGACCGGCAACGGGATCACAACCCTCGGTGTTGCGCCTGCACCACGCTCAACCAGTGAGCGGGAACCGGTCTCCACATGGGATCCGAACCCTTGGCAGGAGGGCCGCCGCGCTCCCAAGCGGTGCACTCTCCAGTGCACCACTGGGCCGGCCCCTAAAATATTTTTTTTTTTTTGTCTTTTTTTTTTTTTTTCGTGTCCG